>NC_029779.3:49757674-49812600 GCF_000817695.3 Arachis duranensis
AAGAGAGAAAGAGAGAGAGAGAGAGAGAGAGAGAAAGAGAAAGAGAAAGAAAGAGTATGTAAAATTAATTTTGGAGAAGAGAGAGAGAGGGGGAAGAGAGAGAGGGGGAGAGGAAAGGAGAGAGAGAGGAAGAGGGATAGGGGAGAGAGAAAGAATGAGAGAAATGGATAGAGAGGGAGAAAAGGGAGAGCGAAAGAGAGAGGGAGAGAGAGAGGAAGACAAAGAGAGGGGAGGGGAGAAAGAGGGGAAGGGGAGAGAGAGGGAAAAGGAAAATAGAGAGGAGGAAGAGAGAGAAAGGAGGGGGAGAAAGGGAGAGAAGAAGATAGAGAAAGAAAGAGAGAAAGGAGAGAGATGGAGAGGAGAAGAGAGAGAAAAAAGAGAGAAAGGAGAGAGAGGGGAGAAGGAGAGAGTGAGGGAAGAAGAGAGAGAGAGAGAGAGCAAAAGAGAAAAAGGAGAGAGAGAGAGAGAGGAATAGAGAGAGATAGAGAGAGGGAGAGAGAAGGGGAGGGAGGGAGAGAGAGAGTGAGGGGGGAGAGAGAGAGAGTGGGGAGAGAGAGGGGAGAGAGAGGGGGAAAGAAAGAGGGAGAGTGTGAAAACTAGTTTTAACCTATAAACCAGTTTAAACTGGTTTCTTTAATTAAAACCAGTTTTATTTTTATGAACTGGTTTAAACTGGTGCACTGTATTATAAACTGGTTTAGAACCAGTTTCATATGTGACAAAGCAGTTTGATTCAGTTTTTAAACCATTTAAAATGGTTTAGTGCAGTTTCAGTTCAGTTTATAGAAAAACTGAACCATGTACACCCCTAGTCGCATGTGATAAGGGGGCACACGGGTTGTTAACCCACCAAACATAATCAGAGCATGGTTAGCATCCCTTTCAATTGGATGGCCTAGAAAATTTATTAGAAAAACAAGTTAAACCACATTTAGTAACATCTAAAAGATATTGTATCTATAAAAGAAGTGAAAACTCAAAACTTTACATGAAGTTGATAATAGTTAAGAACCATTAGATGAAAATTTAGTCAAATCACGTAACAGCTCTAAATTATCAACTTCACTTCAAGTTTGAGTTTCCACCATAAAAGAAATATTAGTAATATACTAATATGTAAGTCATTCATTAGTTATTAAATTGTTTTTATCGGTACTTTTTATTTCAAATGTCAAGTCCTGGAAGCCACGATCTACCACTAAACAACAAATATTAGTACTACCTACGAGTCTCTGACGCAAATCTTCACCGTGAAGCGTGTGATTGAAACACATTTAACAGTTTCATTATGATTGATTAACATGGCCTTTGAGGAGTAAAATAGATAGATTCATGTGTAGTAATTTGTCTGTATAATACAAATCCATTATTTGCAGAGGGAATATGATGTACAACAACCATAAACACACACAGATATTGAAGCTAAGAAAGTTTCTTTTGTTTCTTGTCTTGCCATTGCTTGCGTTCGGCTTCAATCCTTGCCTTCACCTTTGCTTGGAACCCTGGGTATGGTTCATATCCGACAGATAATTGGAGAGCCTGAAAAAGACCCTTGACCTTGTTTGAATTGTCAAGCAGACTATTATATATATAATGAATGAATATGTGAAGGTATTAATTACCTCAAAGAGGACAAAGAATGGGGCCATTAGGAAAGCTTGAACAAGATTATCGAAGAGGGCTGGAGCACGTTTCTAACAGAGGAAGATAGAATAAGATGAGTGAGATGCATCAAAGTGGTGATTAGTAATGAAATGATTTACCTCAAAGACGCCGTGACCAATAAACTGTCCAGTCCAACAGAATATCTGAGAAGCCAACACAATCTGAAAATAGACTGAATCAATTAGCGTTGACAAGATAATAATAATAATAAGAAGAAGTGTACCTTCCAGGCGAGGGAGAATCCGAGGTGGTTGGCGAGGAAAGAGGAAGCGAGCCAGCAGAGGAAAGTGAGGAGGGCGGCGAGAGAGCCAGCTTTGAGGTCGAGGGAGGCGTAGAAGAGGGCGTAGATGGCGGTGAAGAGGAAGCCGTAGTTGAGGAGGAGAGGGGGAGGGAAGAAGGAGAAGGAGAAGAGGGTTGGTGTGAAATAGAAAAGTAATTGAGCGGTGAATAGGATGGGCCAGACGAAGAGCATGTGAATGAAGATGTTAACGGGGTTGCTGTGGTATGCTCCATAGAAGGCGAAGTGTTTCTCCAGATCTATCATTGCCATCGCCACTTGCGACTCTTCCAACTCCGCCCAATATTCTTTATAGCTCTATGTCAACTTACTCACCGGGCCGGGTTCCAGATAAGTAGCATAGTAGATAACTATTCCCAAAACACACATACGGTATTAATCCGCCCCCTCCAAAAAAAAAAAGTTAATATTAATCCTATTCGATTCCAGCTAATGAATTAAATAAGTTCATATGTTTCAACATTTTTTTATATTCAATTATTAGGTGTAAACTGTTTTATCATTAAAAAATATTTTTATTATAAAATGTGAATGACATTTTGTTATATTATTTCGTTTCTTTCTTTTCTTAAAAAATACTATTACAAAATTTTAACATTTTTTTTACTTGATATTCGTACAAAGTTCATATAAAAAAAAAAAGTCATTCAGATAAAGATGTCTAAAACGTCTTTTTTTAAAGATATTTTCATGTTATGTTTTAATTAATTTCTGTATACTTTATTTAGTGTTCCTCATCACATATTATTAAATTCTTTAAAAAATTTTCTTTCCAAAAATAATAAAAAATATTTAATTTGGACTAAAACAAAAAAGGTAATAAATTAACTATTAAATTTTTTTAAAAGATTATTTACATAAAAAAATATATCACATTCATCAAAATAATTTTTTTATTATTTTTGTTGTGAAAAGTTTAATTATTTTAATAATTAATTATTTTTTTTTTATGATGAATAAAAATATTAAATTCGTACTAAAATTTATTCTAATAAAATTTATTTTTATTCTACTAAACGTTAAATAAATTATTGAAAAGAATTTTGTTTCCTCCATTACATTAGAGAATAATGAAGATATGTATTTCAAATTTTAATTTTAAGTTTTTAACTATTTTATATTTAATATTTATGTGAGACCGATTTTATCGGTTCAACCAGCGATTTATCAGTTGAACCAATAAACCAGTGAACCAATAGCTTGACTAGTTCGATCACTGGTTCAGTTCTAACAACTATGTTTCAATCTAATTTCAAAAATTTCGATTTACTCAATTTAGTCTTCCAATTTAATAGTTATGACTCACATTGGTTCTTAATCTTATTTTTGTCACTGTCTCATAAAATCGTTAATGACATGTTGAGATGGACTAACGACTGCTACATTATACATTCTCGCAACTATTTGATGTAACAATTGAAAAATTTTTTACCTTATTTTTTTCAACTAAACACTTAAAACCCTAATACAAGTTACGGATGATACCTAAGTTAAAAAATCAAACTAAGTAAATTGAAACTTTAAAAATTAGATTAAAGCTCGAATATAACTTCAAAACATAAATTTAACTTATGTAGTGATTAATTTAAATAAGAATCAAATAAATCAAAATTCAACATAATTTTTATTAATGTTTTCAAATTCAAAATTTCTATACCAAAATTAACTAGGATTTTTCTTTAAATTAAAAATTTATTGAAATAGTGACTTTAATTATCTTAACTAATGTCCTAATTAATTATTTTTATGTCTTAAAAAAATTGTATATGAGAAGAAAATAATTAATTTGTCTATTTTAATAAATAGTTATTTTACTAAAATGAAAGAAACTATTTTTTTAAAATTTTTTAAAAACTAATTAATATTTTATATATTTTGTTACACTACATTTAGTTATAAAAATTTTATTTATTTCTAATGCTTATATTAAAAAAAATTAAATTAGTGAATCTTAATCTATGTGATATATTTTTTTATGTAAATAATCTTTTAAAAAAATCTAATAGTTAATTTATTACTTTTTTTGTTTTAGTTCAAATTAAATATTTTTTATTGTTTTTGGAAAGAAAATGTTTTGAGAAATTTAATAATATGTGATGAAGAACACCGAATAAATTATACAAAAATTAATTAAAACATAATATGAGAACATCTTTAAAAAAAGACGTTTCAGACGTCTTTATCTATCTGAGTGGCCTCTATAAAAAAAATGTTTATATACCAAAAAAGTCTTTATATACTCCCAAAAAATAAACTACACGAGCCTAACTAAATTCACCTTTTTTTACTGGCCTGACTCGTCTATTTGTACGAAATCCAAACAAACTCGTGAGTTATAGCTCCTTTTGATAATTTTATTATTCTTTTCCTTTTATATAATTTTGTATTTTTATAACATAAAGATTAAAGACAACTTTTTCTTTTTGACTTTTTATCAATATATAAAGATGGGGCTCATTTGTTTTATATGTAAATTCTATGTGTATTTTACATAATTATGGTAGTGGGTGGTATTAAACATGAATTTAAGAACAATTTTTTTTGAATTATAAAGTGAAAGAAACTAACTGTCTGATTTTTTTATTAAAAAAATTAAGAACATAAATCAGACGATTCAATTTATGTGGAAAAAAAATTTGAAAAATTCGATTTGTACTTTTAAATTTTATTTTTATTTTGAAAACAAAAATCGAATAGTCCGATTTTAATATTAATTTTTTTTAATTATCTAAAACACAAATCAAACAGTTAAAAAGTCTGATTTGCTCTACATAAAACACTCATACACTTCATACCTGCCTCCTACCCCTTTTATATTTAAATTAAAAAGTGTAAAGATGGTGTGTATATAACATTTTCTTTTTCATTTTCTCGCATTTCAACAAAAACTATAAACTGTTGCATCTTTTTGTCCATTAGTTAGTGGTACCAACTCAAAAGGTCAAAAAACTATAAACTAATGCATCTTTTTGTAGGGTGGTTCTTCACTTGACTCTTATCCACTCTATCCTCACTTGTGTAAGTACCATACCAGTACGCAGTACCTTCTTCTTTTTCTTTTTGTTTTGTGCTCTGCACTTCACACCATGGCTGAAGCTATCATTGGTTTCACTACCGTTTTCAAATCATGTCTACAAACAAGGAGATTTGAAGCCAACCCCTCCTCAAGATTGGTATAATAAAAATCGGAAACAATTGAATAATATAAATGCAAGCTTGATGTATTTCTAGTTTAGTTCGACAGTAAAGGTGCGTTTGTTTTGAATTTGCAGCCTAAGCAGCATTCAAGCTCTACCCTTTTCAGGCGATCAGGGCAGGTAATTAAGTTGTAGTAGTTTCTTTAAAATTAAAGCAGTTTCAGTTGAAACGTAAGATTATACTATATATATATATATATATGCAAGGTAAGGTTGAAGAGAGTAAGAGGAAAAGAGGTTGTTTGCATAAAGTGAATGGTTTGGGGGATTGGCCATTGATGGCAGTTCTAGTGGAGACAATGGAAGGGCAGAGAGACATGTTAACCACTAAATCCATTGTGCATCTCAGTGATGACGCCATCAAGAATGTTTGTAAGTCTGTCTCATATTATATCGTATCAGGTTTGAGCTCTTTGAATTTGAATTAATTTCCTGTGTTGTGGCATGCATGCAGACTCTTGGTACATAATGTTCACCGTTTGGGGATGCTTATTCTTTGGTTCCATGAAGGTTAACTAATTTCATTCAACAAAGTTGTGAATTGTGATATATGCAGCATTGAAACAAACTAAATGAATTAATTGTGGTGTTTAGGACCCATATTACGACTCGGAGACGTACAGGGGAGATGGAGGAGATGGTACTGGAAACTGGATTTATGAGAAGGTAAGCTTTAATTTAATTTAATAGCTGCAGTGAGTGATGGATATTACATTACATCATTATACGAATATGAATGCATGCAGCAAGAGATTATGGAAGCAGAAGCGAGAGAAGCGTTGTGGCGTGAGGAGTTGATAGAAGAGATAGAAGAGAAGGTTGGAGGGTTGAAAGAGCTTGAAGAAGCAGGCAAGAAGGAGGAACTAGTCAAGTGATGAATATGTATATATATAGTGTATAATATCATGATCAACAGTGCATGTGCCTTCTCCCTAAATTTCCAATTATTCAAGAATATTGCAAATTGCATAATCATATCGTGTATGTGCTGTATGCATCTCAATATCAATCATCACTTTGTATTCTCTGCCTCTGCCCCTGCCCCTTGTAAACTGAATGGAAAATAATCTCACACTCGCGCGGTGGCTCAGTGGCGGAGCCTAGTGCAGCCTAAAGGGAGAAATGGCGCCTCCCAAATTGATCATTTTATATGTAAAGTTCTCTTTAATTTTATTTTTTGGCCTCTTATCCAGTTATGTTTTTTATGTTGGCCCTTTTTAACAAAAAATTCTAACTCCACCCCTGATTCATGGGTGGGCATTTAGCGGCGATAAAGCTTCACAACGGCGGCGGCAAGGACCGTGTTGGCCGTCAGTGAGGCTCCTGGCTGGAAGGGGAGAGAAGAGAGAGGATGGGGAGAGGGTCACAAATTTGAAAGATAATATGCATCTCTTTAAGGAAAACGGTGTATTTTATTTAGTTGATTTACCGTTCAACGATAACATTTCACGCCAATTAAATAAGTTTTGTGCTTTATTTTAGCATTAAAATAGACAATTCGACTACTAAATCCACAAACTAGTCTTTTATATTCACAACTTTTACTATTTTAGTTTTTCAAATTTAAAATTACCTATATTGATTTTTGTTGTAAACACTATATTAGTCTTTAGACTCTTTTTAATATTAAATCAACAAACTAAGTATTGAATTTGCTTAGACTTGCTATGCTTTTTATTTTGGCACTTAAACAAAGCAAAAACAAAAAAAAAGGAAAAAGTGTTTAAATGATTTACAAATCATTATATTTTCCTTCATTCTTTAAAACAATTTCATTCTTGCCTTATATAAGAGCTAAAACAAAAAGATACTATTTAATTATGTGTCTAACATTGTAAGTCAAAATTAGCTCAACATTCTGTTTATTGACTTAACGCTGAAAAGAGTCCAATAATTAATACGGTACTTAGAACTAAATCTAAAAAATAAGTATAATAAATTTTGAATTTGTGGGACTAAAAAAATAAAAATCCTAAATCTTAAGAATCAATGTGAAAATTTAGTCACAATTCAACCGTTATTATTGACAAAAATCTTGGCATATTCGGACGTAAAATTTGACAATAATTATTGCAGAATAAATTCGACCATAATTTCAAGAATACTGAATACATTTCTTAAGGTATTGGCCAGTGTAATTTTTGTTCTTTTCATAAATTTGAGATTTTGAGGTGCTTACAAATATTTTATATCATTCTGTAGCGCATAAAAATCTTTGCAATTGTATTCTCATTGAAATATTTGACATATATGCACTTGCCTATAACACATGAATGCATATGTCTCCTGCAGTCCTGCAATATTTTTGCATTATCCAAGATATAATACATTGATGTTTCAGCAATAAATATTTTTTGATATTAGTAAGAGCTAATATTTATTAGTTTACTTTAAAAATATAATTGAACAGATAAAAATTTTACTTAGTAAAAAAAGAAGAATATAGGAGGAGATGAAATACGAAACTTTCAATTTTATCTTAGTTCGGTTTTGATTTTATTTGAATATATTGAGAATTTTTATGGATACTATAATTTTTTTTATTTTAAATGGACTGGAGATAATTATAAGAGACATTAAATCTTAAATGTAACTGTACAAATCCGTAATCATTTTAACTAGATTTTATTAGTTATTGGGTGAGTTGTGAGTGGTTAAAATTAGTTATTGGCTGTATGAATTATCCGTTGTAAAAGTTGAGCTAGAAGAATAGAAAGTGTAATAAAAAGTTTTAGTTTTAGTAGGTGAATTGAAAGGCTGAAGATGGCAATGAAGTTAAAATAATTATCCGTTTTGCATAGCATTATTATTAAGAGGACATATAGAGAGCCACACATGTGACTCAACAAGAAGCAATCCAATTCCAGTTGACGTGGATTTGGATAACCATCCTCTTCTTTTCTTTTTAGTAGTAAATTTTCTCAAACGGATAAAGGTTATTTATTGACTGATTGACTCGTTTCGCTTTTTAAAAGAAAAAGACAGCGTATCAACAACAGAAATATTGAATTAAATTATATCCACTGTGTTTGTTATTCACTTATTTGAACTAACTCTCTTTTCGTCTCTCACTCTCTCTCATTCACAGGAAGAGAACACTGTTTTTTTTTATCTGATTAAAGCGCTGCTCTGCACTTTTTATTATCCATTGAATAGCAACACAAGGGTGCTGGTGTTGCTTTTCTCGCCTTTTGCCTTTTTGGTTTCATATAAAACAGGAATATTTGCTCCTTAATACTTGCTCCTTAATGGCTTCCTCCTTGAACTTGAAGAGTGTTGTTGTCTGTGTTCCTGAGAACATGGTTTACTCAAAAGGCAAGCCTTGTCCATCTTCAATGAGACTAGCTGGTAAAGCAAGATCAAGGGCGTTGAGCGCTAAATTCATGGGGCAACCCATCATCATTAACACAACAAAACTCCAAGATGAAACGGGTTTATGCAGTTCCAAAACCTCAATTCATGTACGTATATTGCTTTCTTTTTGTGGGATTATATATTTATTCCTGAGTAACAATGCAATGCAATGCAATGTGTTTCAGGCAGAAGCAAGTATATGCATTAGCAGATCGATGCAGTGGTGGAAGAAGAACCTGAAGCCCAACATGATTGAGATCCATTCAGCACAAGAGCTTCTCAATTCTCTGCTCAGCGCGGGTGATGCTTTGGTTGTTGTTGACTTCTATTCACCTGCTTGTGGTGGCTGCAGAGCCCTTCATCCCAAGGTATATATCTCCATATCTGTGAACAATCAATTTTAATTGGGTCTTGAATTGAAGATTGTGTTATGTGATTGGATTCAGATCTGTCAAATTGCTGAAATGCACCCGAATGCAATATTCCTGAAAGTAAATTACGACAAGCTGAAAACCATGTGCCAGGCTCTGCAAATTCATGTCTTGCCATTCTTTAGGTTCTACAGAGGTGCAGAGGGTCAACTTTGTGGATTCAGCTGCACCAATGCAACTGTAAGATTATTTCAAGTCCTAATTAATTAATTTGTTGTTATGAGTCCTAATAATATAACTGTGTGCAGATCAACAAGTTTAAGCGTGCGTTGTCAAAGCATGGGAATGAAAGATGTAGTCTAAGGCCACCTAAGGGTTTAGATGAGTTAGAGCTGACCAATTTGGTCTCAAGTTCTCAGATTTGGTTTTAGTTTAGCCATAGCACCAAGCCGGGTTTTGCATCAATAATTATAAAATGAAGGGAAGGGAAGGGAAGGGTTTGGATGGGAGGCTTGTAATTTTTTAGTTAAAATTGAGCTCCCTCTTTTAGGCGATAGCAATTCTTTTTTATTCCTCGAGTTCAGTTTAGAGGACAAAAAGGCAACAGGGATCGGAGTGGATCTCACTTCTGTCAATTAATAACAATGATATTGAAGATAATCTTGAGCTCTTATTCCGTTTAGCTACATTTTTAGTTTAATTAGTTTCTGTCAATTATGTGATCCATATGTACATAAGCATAATATATAAATTTTGGCATTATTTTTCCTTTTATTTTAATATTAATATTAAAAGGTGTATCTATACCTAGTACCTAGTTCTAGTTGTCCTGCCTGATTTAATAATATCGAAACACATGATAATATTAATGATACAAAGAGTGACAGATCCATGAAAAGAAGTTTTCACATGACCAATTTTACTTGAAGGTATGAAAATTTTGGAATCTTATCACCATTAAAATAAAAATGAAAGGAAAGGGATAGAGGAGGCCCCACAATGTTGCGTCTCCCGTGGCATTGAATTGGATAGTAAAGAATCCTACTCAGCGTGGGGCCCATGAAAATGAGTAAAACCTAATATGGACATGGACATGTGCTGCCGCTAGCCCATTGGAATTTGGAAGCACTGCACGCGGTTTCAGTTAGCCGCAATATCTACTAAGCGCTGACTCACTTCCCACTCCTAGCTGATACAACTTATAACAAAAGACATTTACATGATACAACTTGAGAGCTTTGTTCAACAAACTGAACAAAAGTTGTTATGGCCTCAAGCAGGCTTCTAAAATTATGTTCTACCCTTTATTTTATTTTTATTTTTTGGTTTTGAGAACACCAAATCTGACATTTTTCTATTTATGAAACAAGACCCTACATATGTTATTTATATGTTATATTATGTGGATGATGCAATAATTACAGAGAATGATGTTACAAAAATTAATTTAATGATAAAGAAATTAAATACATGTTTACTTTAAAGAATCTTTGTATACTCCATGTTTTTCTTAAGAATAGACGTTCATCAAAACAAAGAGGGGCAAGTTCACCTATCACAGATTCGATATATTGAAAATCTATTATCAAAAGTTGACATGAATTCAGCTGCCTATGCCAACGCCCATGATTTCTTTCTTACAATTGATGTCATTTGGGTCCGAACAGTTTGAGGATTTTTCTTTGTATAGATTAGTTAATGGGTCCTTCAATATATTACTGTTACATGACCAGACTTTATCTTTTTCTATATGTAAATTGAGTTAATTTATGCATCATCCATTAACTTTTTATTGAAAAGCCTGTCAAAAGAGTTATAAGATATTTATAAGAAATTAAATATTATGGTATTGTTTTTAATAAATGTACAGATTTTAGATTTTATAGGTTTGTAGATTTGGATTGGACAAAATAGAAAATCTGTCTTAGAATTGTGTGTATTGTTTGGTACTAACTTAATTTTATGGCATTGTAGAAAGCAAACCACTATAAGTAAGTCATCAACCGAGGATGAATTTCGAAATCTTGCCTCCTGTGAAGCTGAAGGGGAGTTCAGTAACGTAGTGACAGGAGACGAATTAAGACGGCACGGCGACCCGGAGAGAGAGCGTGATGTCACAGCGATCTTGGTTGGAGTAGTAGCGCACGTGTTTTTTTAGCACAGGCCTAATTTTTTAAAATTTTACAATCAGATTTTTTAAAACTATTAAGTTAACCACTTGGCTGCATATAGAGTTAGTTACCTGTACTTTTTTTATTAAACAGTTATGAAAGTTGTTTCATTTTACATTTTTTACTTCATTTGATTATAGCTTAGGTAGCTTAATTAGTAGACATTTGTATAGTTAAGTATTGTTTTCTTTTATCAAATTTTTTGTTCATTTTTGAACGAATTTATCCTATGAAAATAATAATTCATAGTTTCATTTCCATCATTTTTCTTCCTCTTCTGTACCCTCTATTCCTCCTCTCTCTCTCTCTCTTTCACTACTACTTAACGCTTTGCTCTTTCTATCCACATCCTCTTTTCCTCTTACCACGACTCTCCTCCTTTCTCCTGCTCGACCTTAGCATCTGCTGCCTTGATCTATATTCAAGTTTCCTCCGCCTTTGCCAAAAGAGATTCTAGCTTTAGCAAGATTCAATATAGTAAACAGAAGCAATGGAGGGCAAGGACTGAAGAACAGAATGAAAGAAAAACAGAGAAAAAGAAAGAAACTTGTGGCTTAAGCAATTTGTAAAGTTGAATACTAGAATACAAGAGTAGTAGTCTCACTAGTCACTGATTACAGATATACTAGCAAGAGACCCGCGCATACGCGCGGGTGGGTGATTGAGTTTGTAAAATTAATAACAAAAATATAAAAAGAGTATATAGAAATTAGATAATAATATGTTTTTTGTATATATTTATTGAATTTAGAAATATGATCACAATGATGTAACTAATAATTCTAAATCGTGTATTGATTAAACATGCTTAATTCAACAATTATATGAATTGAGTCATCAAAATTTGTAATTGAGAGGTCAGATAGTATAAGTACTACATTGTATTCATTTTTTAAATGTGCAAACTTTCTATTTTTCAAATCAAATATCCATTATATACATTTTTTTTGTTCTATCGCGCTTTCATCTTCTATTGAAGACCTTAATCTCATATTCTGAATTAAAGTTAGTAACTTATATTCATACCATAGATAAAAGGAATCAGTTGATGCATTAACAATCTCTTGTCTAGATCCATTTGTTATCACATAAAGAATTTGAACATATGATAATGTAACATAATACTTATTTTACTAACTTGATTTTGTATTTGTGAAATTTTTGGAGATATCATTTTGAACGGACTTAGGCTTAGTTTGATAAAATTTTTCGAAGAGATGCTTCTGTTTTTCAAAAGTATAAGAATCTCGTTTTGCGTTTGATAAATCAAAAGTTCCCGTGCTTATACTTGTGACTTTTAAAAGGTAGAGATACTTTTCAAAGATAACTTTTTAAAATTTGTAGCATTTATAAATTTTTTTAATATAGTAATTATTGAATATATAAGCATTAATTTTATATAAATTTTAGAGACAATACAATAATATAACTATCATCAATATAAAATGTTAGATCTTCAAATATATCAACTAAACTTTTTAAATAATTAACATTCTCTTCAACTTAGCTTTAAGGGTAATATTATACTTTACAAAATAAGCAAACTATTAAAATAGATATTATTTGCAAAAAGTGATCATGATTTATACTAAAAGCCTAAAATCACAAATAAATACTCCAAAGTTTAAATTGTAAAAATATTGATAAATAAAATCTTAAAATTAAAATAATAGAATGTATAGTATAATGGTCTAAAAATCTGATGAAATATCTTTATATTTGTTTGTGCTTTTATATTATTTTTTATTTTCATAAAAAATACTGTAGGGATATTCATGGATCGGATTCAATCTGCATATCTGTGGTATTTATCCAAATCCGATCTGAAAATTGCGGATATGGATCTGATCCGCGAGGCTATTGGATCAGATCCGCATACTAATAGAATCGGATTGCAGATTTCATGTAGGTATCCGCATATTCGCTTATCTGCAAAAACAAATAAATAAATAAATAAGTAAATATTATTTTTATATTTTATTTTAACTAATAGTTATCATATATGTCACATTATTTTATTTTTATTATTTAAAAAAATATGCTTAATATTATTTTAAAAGTAAACATGTTTAAAAGAGTAAAAAAAGAGATTTTATTGATTTTTTAAAATAAAATAAGATTTTAAAAAGTATTTTTATGTTTTGCGGATATATCGATATCTGATTCGATCTGTAAATGTACAAATCGGTCAGATTCAAGCTAAAAAATGTGGATATTAGATCCGATTCAATCCGATAATTTTAGTGCAGATCGAATCGAGATTTTGGCTATATCCGATCCAATTTGATCCACATTCACTCCTAGAAAATAATAATAAAGACCCTCTTAATTTTTAATTTTACCACTCCAATCTACTACTATACCACTCCAATCATTGAACCTTCAAGAGCTTCAGATTCTACAAAAACTTCTACAAAAGTAATAAACCATTAAGAATTTTGGAATCTTCACAAGTGACAACGCTTACCATGTAAATCGCTCTAGACAAAGACTTGCTAAGCATACAGTATGCATCAATCATCCTTGCAGATTGCTCAACAGTAAAATTCCTTTCTTTCAAAACAAATGATAGAATTAAACAAAAATATTAGCTTCTCCTATAACTCATTCAAATACACAAACTTTCAAATGATTCACCAAAGAGTAAAGAGGCAAAGCAAAAAAGTGCAAGGAAAAATATCAAAGGTTATCCCAACAGACCGACCTAAGAATGTACTGAATCAGAATGCAATTTGTTTTGCCAATCTTTATATTTGCCATCCAAATTCACACCCTCTATATCATACTTCTCTCCCTCTTTAAAAATTTGGGGGCAAAAAGAAAACACCTCTTAATTTTAATTATTAGCTGAGAAAAAAATTATGATAGCATAATCATTAATTTAAAAGGTAGCAATCTTATTAGTTCTTGGACATAATCATCAATTTTACATAAATTTTGCTCCAAACATTAGTAGAACTCAATCCATTTTGGCCTATGATTAACACCCAAAAGGGAAGGTGTTTTGAAAAAATATTTGTTAAAAAATAAAATGTAGTTTTGTTTTGAGTATACCTTATTTTGTTTAAATATTTCATGTCTTCATTGCTTATGTTAGTCCTGCATGCCCTCCATTAGGCCTCAACCACTTCCATCTCTAAACCAAAGATCCATTCCTGCCAACTGATCATAAAGCAAGCAAGTATCATTAAATTGGTAAGCAAAGGTGACACAATGAATACACAACACCACCACAATAAAAATACTTCTCCGACAAAATAACCTCTCAGGTTTCAGCAGTAACACAAACTTCATCTTTTTTAATGAATTTAGTGAAGGATGAATGATCACACACTCATAAGGGATTGCTTGTCATAGATAGTTAATGAGCAAAATGCAAAAAGGTAAAAAAGTTGCCAACTTTGAGGGTACCCAACATCATAAAAAGCAAAATTGGAACCAAATTTATAGAAAATAGAGAGAAATGAAGGATGGGGTATCGATAAAATAGGAGTGTACTGATTACTTGAGTTGGAGAGATGAAGCTTGAGGTCTAGGGATGAGAGTTCGATACCACAGCTCAGCTATTTCCTGAGTTAAGTCCTCTACTTCCTCTTTGTCCTTCAACTTTTCTACTCGCAATTCATTCTTGTTAGCCCTCAACTCCTGCACAGCCAACGGGTTATGAAGGAATGCTGCCAGCGGTGCAGCGACTTTAGCATCGCCACGACTTCTACCTTCATCTCCATCATATCTGAACCCACAAAAAAATATTGATAATGCTAATAATAAATCCCTCAAAATCTAAATTAAAACAAAAATTAAACGAAAATTGTGGGCGAAAAGACCTTGAGGGGCATCTTCGGTGTGGTAGAGGCACTTGAGAATGTCATTTTAAACTCTAATTTCAAATGAAAAAATTGCGCTCAAAATTTGGTGTTCAAATCCTGATTTGAAAGGAAAAGAGTGCTACTTCATTACCTGAGGGACAATGAGTTCTCAATCCATTGTTTATCCTAATCATCCAATCAAAAGCTAACATTTTCATTTTCTTCCCCTAAATGGTGGTTTTTGAAATTGCTGCCAGATTAACTCTCTTCAACCCATTGGACAAAGATCTTCTCTGATAACCTTCCACCAGGTAAGAAGGTTTTGGCTTTTTGCCGAGGAGAGAAACACAAAAGAAAGAAAAGTTTGGGAGACACCTCTCACTCTCTCAAAAACCATCTAACAGTGCTAAATAGTGTGTGGTGTTAGTGTTTGGCTAGTTAACCATTATATATTAATAGATAGATAAAAAAATTGCCATGCCGTGATAATAACTCACCTGCAAATTACAGAACCATTTACGACAGCACTTTTAGCTGCAACTCGTTTGTATATGTCTGAAACTCTAAACAACAAAACAAATAACAACAAAAAAAATGAATACTTAAAGCAACCAACAAAAGAAAAGAACACTAATGTTCAAACCTGAAGCCCATAGTGTTGGCCCCACTTTAAAATAAATAACTAACAGTATGCATTTGGAGGAAGAAGAAGAAAAAAAAAGAATCTTTTCCTGCTTTCAGGCGTGTGACGTGATTTTATTGCCGTTCCACTATTTCTGAAGCCACTTCTTCAATCTCTGTTTGTTGATGCGATGGCACGTTCTTGAAGATCCTTGTTCTTCCCCATCATGTTTTCCCCATCTCTGGCTCACCCCTGCTTCTCTGGACTTCCAAAATCTCCTTTCCAATCTAGTCTGACTTTCATGATAAACTTCAAATCTTCAGCTACAATCTCAACCCAACTGGTTGCCGAAAAGTGGGAACCACTCTCACTGCATACTACTACCACCTATCACTGTTATGTTATCATAATGAAATACCAAATTAGTTATATATCTATTGAATTTTCAAATTATAGCAATGCTATTATAAACATAATTAAAAATTGTTAATCCAAACAAAATAAGTAGAATTAAAACAACGCTATCCACTATATCATATTAGATCAGGTTCAGTCTAGAAAAATTCTAATAATAATATGATGCCAAGTTGAACACTTGAACCTGCTAATTAATTATAATTTTTTTTACTCAGACAATATGAATAATGCAGCAAGAATTAGTAATATATAAGACCAAGATAATCAAAGCTGATTCATTTAAAAGATGAAAGCAAAGCTATATATTATTGAAGTATGTTTTTCTATTTTGTAAGTGGTCTGTGATGTCCTTACCTTTACTTTCCTACTTTATTCAATAACCAAATAGCTATTGTTGTAACGGCATAGCTTGTTTATGCTTCTTTTTTTTCTTTTTTCATAATGAGTATCTATTGTTGCAAGGAATTGTATGATCATATAACAATAATTATAACGATAAAGGAATTGCACGATCATATAACAAATTTCGAGAAGACCCAAGATCATGTTAATCTTAGAAGTTGTGAAATTCAGTTAGAGGCAAAAGTTTGATTGTAGTAAATCCATTTAGAAAATTACCTACAGATAATATGATACCTGAAAATTTGTATTAAAAAGTTTAGTAACTCCTCACTTAAAAATCCAAAACTAATTTGAAGTTTAAGAATAAAAGGTTAATAATTCTTACCATCCCTGGTGATGAAGATCCTTATACACTTTCTCAAGTTATTCCATCTCATCATTATTCCATCCACTTTGGTCTTCCTCAACTGTTCCCTCATCTCGATTTTTTCCCTCTTCTCCTTGATTCTCCTCATCCTCCTCACCATAATCGTTGACATCAAAATCACCTTTTTCATGCTCCATCTGCATCACAAAAACAACCCATCAATCACAAATAAAAAATAATGAACCAATATACTTGCACAACACTCTAGGGAGTAAATGAGTAAGCAAACAGCTAATATAGCCCTTAATCCATGTGAAGCCTTAGCACTAAAAGTAACAATAAAAAGCAAGTAATCAAAGAAGCTATATCTCTATTCAACTTGGCAACTACAAATAGTTCAAGTTGCACAGTCAATGTTCCACTTGCTGCTCATAAAAGATAGTATTTTCTACGCTCTAAATTATTTCAGAATTCTAATTTATGAACATGTGGATCAAAAAACAAAGAACAAATTCGAACAAAAGGTGACATCTTCGACAACAATTTTGTACACTATTTTCCAAAGCAAAGAACTAACCTTTATTTGACAAATTTATAAATGGTTATGGGTTTACGATTTTTCCCATTACAATATCTCATTTTTTCCCATCTAAACCACACATGCCAACATAACATTAGAGTAATAATTGAAATAATGCTAAAAGGCACCTCTTAAGTCCTAATTTGTGGGTGGAATAATAATCAAAATGCAGAAAATCAAGCAAATGTCAAAGATGATCAGATAACCACTTTAAAACTCTATTACACTTAGAAAACTCTATTACACATTATTGTTTCCTTTCCTTCTATTTTTTGTTTTTTTGCTGCATTTGGATCTTTTCATATTGTTGGTCATGTTTCAATCCTAGCCATTGATTAAAATTGAATGTTTATCTTTTTGCATCTCCCTAACATAGATAAAGCATAATTTCTTAAGGGAGAGACAATACTATCTCCCTCTTTAAGAAGAGGGAGAAACTTAGAAGATCCAATTTTATTATTTATTTATAATGGAAAATTACCTTCAATGTACTTCTTTTGGAAGTAAAACTTATCGAATTCATTGTCACCTGAAAATTGGAAACAGAAAACAAAAACCCGCAATTAAGTTTATAGAAAAACAAAAGAGGACAGGTAGTATGAATTGGTCAGGTTTAATGCTTTTGTTAAGTAATATTGAAATAGTAAATTTTTTCATTTGCACAATTAAGTCAACCATTTTGATTAAACAGGAAAAAAATAGATGTACTAAAAAAATATATGGTGCTTCAATTCATTGAATAAAGACTGGTACCTGAAGATCTCTAGCTTACTATCAGTTGAAGCTCCATTTCAGAAGTAACAATACATAATGTTGGCCAAGTAAATTTTCAAACAATCTAGTTGCTAATTACCTTAGTCATGTATTTTCACAGATACTGCACAACTTTTAGTGATTACCCAATATTCCAAACAACCACAACTATATAAAAATGTTTCAAATTGGGATAACATAAAGAGAAGTTAATAAATTTGTCACAAACCGATATTTAAAGAATCCAAGTGATGCCACAAACAACAAATTCAGCCTTACTTCATGAACAATCTTTAACAACAAAACCAAGGATTCATTCTTCAAAAAGTACAATTATACTCGTACTTTCCACGTTTTGTGGCAAACTGAAATTTAAGCCATACCAATATCATAATAACTAATAAGAATAAGAACCACGTGAACTTCTAATTGAGACAGTAATTAGTAGATCTCATAATCAATTTCAACATTCTTCTTATATCATATATCAGCAATTACTGATTTCTTTTTACCAAAGAAATGCTTACTCTATGCATATGACTGAAATATTATCTATTGTCTCAAGCTCTTCCAATTTTTCCTGCATAGTTTAAGAAAACACAGGAAATTAATTAGTTTGAAAAATGAATAGCAATAAAGTTTGCGAAAAATTCTGACAGATAACAGACAATTCAGAATTTGCAAAGGACTTTGGTTGCAACAAAATTAGATTCCACTTACCTAGTAAGCAAATCAAAATTATAAGAAATAAAGAAAGAATCAATCAGTAATTTATTGTCATGATCGAGGCGCTTGAGTTTTGCAAGAATTCTCGCTTACCTATTTTTACCCGCCAATTACAGAACCATTTACGACAACACTTTAAGCTGCAACTCGTTTGTATATGTGTGAAACCTAAACAGCAAGACAAAAGCGACCAAAAAAATTAATACTTGAAGCAATCAGCAAAAGAGAAGAACTCTAATGTTGAAAACCGAAGCCCAACAGTGTTAACCCCGCTTTAGAATAGATAAATAACAACAGAAACAGTGTGCATATGGACGAAGAAGAAGCAAGAAAGAATCTTTTCCTACTTTTAGGCACGTGACGTGAAGCAGATTCCATCGCCGTTCCATTTTTTCGACAGCCAGTTCTTCAATTTTTGTTTCTTGCTGCGGCGACACGTTGTTGAAGATCCTTGTTCTCGTGCTCTTCATTGTACACCCGAGGCTTCGCACGGTCCTCGATTCCAAGATTCCAATGATCCCCAAATTCATATTTCCTCAAACTCTGTTCTGTGCTTTGTTTGTTGCTAGAACAGCAAAATATGAATCTTAATAAGAACATAAATACATAGTTTAATAAGAATACATGTACATGAAAATTGTTAAAAAAAAAAAAAACAAAACTCTTAAAAAATTAAAAAAAATTACCATAATTTTAGCAAGATGTAGGATTCTGTTTTCAATTAATCGCTCCTTGAGGCCATAAAAGCTATTAGTTTAAGAAAAAATAAGGCTACAGTTGGTGAGAGAAAGAGGAAGAGGAGGAGTGGACATTGTTGATGAAATCTTTAATTGGGCTCTTTTATCTCCTTAAGTGCCAGTGCTGACGATGAACCTTGCGGATTTTCCGGCTAGCTTCTGCTCCTTTCACAGCTGACCAGTGGTGACAAAGAAAGACTTCATCTGCGGATTTTCCGGCTAGCTTCTAGCTCTATTTTGATGAGCAAATGCCCAGCCGTCTCTCGTGACTTGGAACACAATTTCCAGATGCTGAGATGAAGATAAAAATGAGGAGGACGATCAGAGAAGAGAGAAAAAGAGAAGGAACATCGAAGGAAGAGAGTGATTCTGATTTTTGTGGGTAAAGGAGAGGGAAAGCCAGAAATAGATAGGACATAGGAAAAAGGATTGAAATTTGAAAATTTTTGAAGAATTGCGCCCAAAATTTGCCATCGATCCCGCTCAAATTATTGCGGTATGCTCAATTACCCTTCCATTGCGTGAAGAACCATTGTGCAAAACAACGCTACATCCTTCATTCAGCTAGAAAGGTTTGGGAACACCTGTCACTTTCTTAGAAACTATCTAACAGTGCTAAATAGTGTGTCATTTTACTATTTGGCTAGTTAACTATTATATATTTATAGATAGTGAGTAAAATAAAGCTAAATCAGTGAGTGAAGACTACTAACAAACTTTAATAAAATATCTAACAGTTCTGAACCACATGGCCTTGGCGAATGGCGACCACACAGCCGACAAGCTCCTTCTGCCACCTCTATTCTGCTTACAACCTCTACCTCTTCTGTTCATCATGCCACACTCACCTTGAAAGTCATAAGCAGTAGGTAGTTGTGGCAGATTAGCCATACGAAGCCCTCTTTGAGGTATCTTAAATCACTTTAACATGTCATCATAGGCAACGAAAAATGATTCTGCCTCTGCAACCTTGAAAGTCCCTAAGCGAGACATCATTTAAGTGATGAATATGGTATATTCTTCTGATAGGTCATCCAAGATTGTAGCAATGTGATCTTCTTCTTGGGTTTTATAACCAATTGCAAACAAGGAATCAACTAATCCTTGAATCTTAGACAAGTATTCTTTGACTGAACCAGTCTTTTTCACAAATTTCAACAATGATTTTAGGCTTTGAATGCGAGTAGCTGATGATTCTGAGAAACAGTCGTTTAGAATGCGACATACCTCATGAAATCTAGTTCAGTGAATAGTCTTGTTCTTGAGAGAATTTGAAATAAATGCAACCAGCCAAGTAGTTGAAGTTAGATCATCTAGTCACCTTTCTTTCTAGGTGGTGGTTTCAGATTTTGTTTTCTTTGCTGCATTTTCCTCGAATTATTCTGGAATTTTGGCAGCTGATTGATGATCTTTGAGGTTGAGGTTCTAAATGATGAGAATCACAAGATGATGCCATGTAGTGAAATTATTGTCAGTGAGTTTTTCAGAAATTGATAGTAGAACCTTTTTTTTCACCGATGAATTGAGAGTATGATAGACATGTTTGATTATTCAAGACTGTTGCCTCTGGATACCATAAAGAATAACTTATTAAATTAGCGGTAACAATTAAAAAGTTACTAACGGGGATATGTAAGAATAACTTATCCAATTACGAACAATGATAAATAACAAAAATAAGGTAAATGTGAATATAAATGAATAAATGACCATATGTACTCATGAAAGATGAAAACGCTGACAATTGTACCCATAGCAGACCGAAACTAACTTTGTACCCATTGAAGATGCAGTCCGTGTGACAAAAATACCCTGCCTTGGTTTGACACCAGCTTCGTCCTTATACGAACCTACGTGGCACTCCAAACCCCCCAAATCCCTATCTATGTGGATTTGAACGTTACTATAAGGATTAACCCATGAAGTGGAAACCCTAGGGAGTCATCTTCCCCAATTCGAACCACACCCCAATAAATGCAATCGACTTCAACCTCATCCAGTGTCAAGTGCACATAAGGAGAGAAGGAATTTTCTCGTGAGCCCTAGGATGTCTTTGCGAAGATTTAACTCTCGTGCAAGTGATGGAACTCGCAGCAGTTCTTCGAGTTCGAAGAGAATGAAGGAAAAGATGCTAGACGGCAAATGCTTGTGTGGGAGGGATGTTGTGTTGATTGAGTCTGGCACAATGACAAACCCTAATAGATGGTTCATCAGATGTCCTGGGTGGGCGGTAATATACACGCAGTGGTTTTGTTCAGGTTAGAAATCTATTTTTGACATTGTAGTTGACACTTTGGTTCATTTTTTTTTCCAAACAAGAGATTGCAAATACTTTGTATGGGTGGATGAAATTGAAGAAGGATGGGAAGGCCTAGCAAGAGCTTTAGGAAAAAGAAATTCCGATCAGTCTTATTCAAGGCATGAAGATGGTGTGACTGTCACGAGTGGTGTGGAAAATCCGCAATCATCCTCAATGATGGCCAGGAAGTTGGAAAAATTTAGGGGTGAAATTAGGGGAGAACTTAAGGGAATGAGGCTGTTGCTTTCAACCATTGCATTGGGGGTTGCTTTCTGTTTATTTTGTGAGTTGTATTTGGTTATGAAATTGTAAGATGTGTATGAGTTGGGAACTTTGGTATGACATGCTGCTTAAGTGATTGTAACTTTGATCTTATTAATTCTGATGCATTAACATAGACACGAAATCTTGGATTTCTGGTAGCGTTTTGTTTATTTTGTAGTTGATGCAGCCATGTAAAATGAGGTAAAGTTTATATTGAAACAATGCCTATGTATTGTCACCTGAATCTATCTATTCTTCCTAAGGAAGTAAGTATAACTAGAACAAGAAACATAGCAACAATATGCTTTTGGTGTCCATTCAAAGCTTTCATCCAAATTCAAAAGAAGGTGCTGTTAAAAGACTGATAAAATAACCATTGTAAAAAGTGAATTCTGATTCTCAAAAAATAGTCATGACATAAGCCAATGAAGGCAAGTTCAGTTGGTCAAAAAACACCCTGAACTCAAGTTTAGCTACCTTATCCTAACCCAGACCATGATAATTACACAATACAAGAGTCTTGAGTTGCTCTTTAATAAACAAAACAATCAAAAGCCAGCAAGAGTTTTTGATGATCAAAGTTGAGTACATTAAAAAACGCAAACATAACATTAATCAACCATCAATTTCCTGTCTTGATTAGGTCTCCAAACCCATGAGTTTCTATCAAATCGAAGTTGAGTTACTGCTCCCACTTGAGACACCTGTTTTTGATCCACTGAATGCGACTTTCCTTCCTCGTCCCCTGCTATGAAGTCCACCCCTAGCAGCTGTGCCTCGGCCTGTAGCACCCGTAGTCACTCCCGGTGTTGGCATGAATTGCACGAACCGTGTCGATGTCCCTGCACTAGCACCTTGCAGTGGATGCAGTGTAGTTTCAAAGTTGTGTGTGGATGGGGTGGTAGATGGTTTGTTGGCAGATGGGGGAGGTGTTTGCTGCGTTTTTTGCAGTGGGAGGGGTCGCTTAACACTTCTCCTTTTAACTTGTTTCTTGGTTGTTGCATTGTTGGTTGGAGGTTGTTGTTGTGTGGTTGTTGGCGGCGGCATTCCCTGTGGTGTGCAATGTTGCAGAAAACAAACCGATCTTAGGATAATAAGTTATTGTTGCAGCAAACTAAGGAATTCTAACTAAACATAATGCACTTACTTGAGCATGATGTGGTGTTGCGGAATCGTTTCCGTCCTCAGTGGCTGCTGCTTCAGCATCTACCGCCTCTAAGGTCTCCTCCCAGAACATTTCAGCCATCCTGATGTCTCTTGGGACATACTGAGACTGTCCTCTTTTTGGGCCTCAACTTCGGCCTGTTTATTTTCTTCATGGGCCTCTTCCCTGTTATGGGCCTCACCCCTTCTTTGGTCCTCTTTCACAACTTCCACATTACCTACAATTTCAGCATCATCATGATCTTCCACTACTACCAATATTCTCTTTGGACTCTTCTTTGGTGTTGGAACCCTTTTGGCACATGTCTTTATTCTCCTCTTTGACGGAGTCATACTCAACTAACACAGGCTGGTCTACCGGATGGTCTACCGGATGCTCTGTATAAACATTTATTTTGTTACCATTTTTCACGGCTGCCTCATACATTCTAACTACGTCCATATCAACCCTTAGGTCCCTCAACCCATCATCAAGCTCCTTCCCCGGTTCTTGCCAGTAAAAAATAGAAACGGACGTATATCCAATGTCCTTCAACAAATCAGATATGAAAAAACCGTTCAGTGTATCAACATTCACCCTATTGATTTCTGTGACTTCACCACCAGTATAACTAATTCTCCCACCAGGCCCTTTCTCAAACCGTCCTCTATGATTAATATACAATGTTATATGGATGGTGGCCATTCCTGGAAGTGAAAATAACCAACACAAGCTAAGAAAAAATTGTATCTAACCACAGGTAACACAAACCCTAACCCAACTTTTCTAGCAATCCTCAGCAATTACATAATTTCATTAGGTACAGCAATAGGACTTACTAATGGGAATGACATGAAATTAATCAAGAATGGCTATGAGATACCTCTGTTCGCTGCGCAGCAAAGGTAGTGGCCTCTGTGCCGTCCGCCACGAGACCCTTGGGTTACGAATTGCCTTCTTACTGTCTTCTCCGACTTGGGGATGACGATGACGAAACCCCTGGATTCACCTTCTGCGCTTGGGAGTGCTTCACAAGACTTCTCCGACTGGGAAAGCAAGCGATCGCGACCTACAATCTCTGCTAGGGCACACCTTTTCTCGCCCACGCAATGTTCCTCAAAAACCAAATAGTTAGCAACAAAAAAAGGGTTCCACGTAGATAGGGGTTTGGGGGGTTTGGAATGCCACGTAGGTTCGTATAAGGACGAGGCTGGTGTCAAACCAAGGCAGGGTATTTTTGTCACACGGACCGCATCTTCAATGGGTACAAAGTTAGTTTCGGTCTGCTATGGGTACAATTGTCAGCGTTTTCATCTTTCATGGGTACATATGGTCATTTATTCGAATATAAATTGCAATATTTTCTTCTATTTTGTCTTTATATCTATTATCTTAAAACTACTATATCTTATATTTTTGTTATATATTTTTTATTTTATCTATTTTTTCTCTTTTTTATCATTGTTTATTGTTCATCTCTTCTCATTTTCATAATTGATTTTGATTTTTTTTAATCCAATTGATATAATTTACAAATAATTATTTTGTACCAAAACCAAAGTTGTTATTTCTATTGAAATAACTTTTTATAATATTTGTAAAATTCAAATTTTATTATTTAATTTATATTTATTGCAATATGTGGTTATTGCTTTTCTAAATTAAATTTACATTTTAGATTCAACAAATTTGTTGCTTCAAAATAGAAATTCAAAATTTGAATTCAAATTATATTCCAAATTAATATTTTTTTTTCAATTTAGCATATTTATAACAACCATCAATCTCATAATTATTAATATTGAGTACTTATAATCAATATTGTTGCTATGGTGCCTTTGACATTGTGCCTAACTTATCAAAAAAGGCAAATTCATAATATTTAATAAATTTTAAATATTTTACTTTTTACTTTAAACATTTTATTTTTTACCTTTAAAAGCAAGTTAGACAATTTAGGCACCATAGTAAAAGGCACCATAGAACTCACCAAACTATTATACCATAAAATTGACAATATTATAGTACCAAAGTTAAAACGAAAAATCACTTCCACAACTTCCGCAATGACATGTTCTTCTCTGTTTCCTTTTTCATAACCTTGGCCACAGCCATCTCAAAGTCCTCCTGTGTCACATGTACTCTGCTCTCCCTCAAAGCAAACATTCCAGCTTCTATACACACGGCCTAAACAAAAGAAAAAAGAAAAATGAATAGAATCGAGACAACTTAAAAACAGCTGGACAGACAAATGCAGCGTAAACAATGTGAAACATACCTTAAGCTCTGCACCAGATGCTCCATTCATCTTCTCAGCAATCTTCTTCAAATCAATGCCACGCATTAAGTTCATTCTTCTTGAATGAATTTTCAAAATATCTAGTCGAGACTGCATGAGATTAACTCAGTGTCAGGAGTGATATGAACGCAGTGTGTGTAAGTGTATTTGCTTCTTTCCTGGAACAAGTATATAAAAGAGTAAATGCTAAGGTAGTAGGTACTTAAGCATACCTCCTCATTTGGGTTTGGAAATTCAATCTTCCTGTCAATTCGTCCAGGTCTAAGGAGGGCTTGATCCAGGATATCAATCCGGTTTGTGCCATCAAAACCTGTATTGCATATTTTTCTTTAGAACTTGCTCATAAAATTGCTTAAATAAACATACATCTTAAATGAGTAAGATAGAGTGAAACATATTGTTTATATGTTACTTTTTTTTTCTATTTCTAGCCAGGCTAGTTTTAAAAAGTTCTCCTGAATGCATAATAGCAGTATAGCTCCAACATAAACAAACTGTATAACCTTGATTTTATTTGAAGCTTCAAATCCATCTAGCTGGTTGAGAAGTTCCAGCATAGTGCGCTGCACCTCACTATCACCATTGCCACTTCCAGATTCCATTCGAGCAGATCCAATACTGTCAATTTCGTCCATGAAGATAATTGATGGAGCATGCTCCCTGTGAAAAAGAGTAGTGTCACGTCACAATCATAATATGGTTAAGCATGTCTTCATCAGGCATAGTTCCTAGCATACAAACCAATAAAGCAATGAATCAAAGAATGTTAATGCAAAACTCTTTATAAGTATAATTTTTCTCTTTTCAACCGGCACTTACTTGAAATTGGAGAAGGATTAATATTTATGCCAAATTCATTCTCAGATTAATAAGCATCCAACTACAAAGTTCACAACCACAACATTAATAACAGAAGCATATTCAATCCAGAAAGTCGTGAAGCCACAGGGAGCCAGGCACATATTTTCCCCCCATTTCAATGAAGGGCAACACACAATGAGCATAACAAGCTGAGATAAGAAGAGAATGTACCTGGCCATGACAAAAAGTTCCCTGACCATTCTGGAACCTTCTCCAATGTATTTCTGAACTAATTCAGACCCAGATACCCTGATGAAGGTACAGTCAGTATGATGAGCCACTGCCCTAGCCAACAACGTTTTTCCAGTACCAGGTGGCCCATAGAGTAGAACACCCTGCGATTCATGAGATTGTCAGCAAATGGGGAAAGTGAAAAACGTATGCAAACAAAGAACAAAAAGTACAATATACTGATGGAAGCATGGTAAGTTATGTGACAATCTCAAAGAGATAGTACCTTAGGTTGAGCTATTCCAAGACTTTCAAACAGTTCGGGATGTTTAATTGGTAGCTCAATGACCTGAAAAATTGATGACATACATGAGACTCAGCAACAATTATAATTATTTTCTATGATGAATACACTTAAAAAATAAATATACAAAAAACGTGTATGCGGATTAAAAAGATGGATAAATAGATCTCACAAAATGCAAATATTGGAAGTATATCAGTCAATATCTTATATGATTACATACCTCTTTAATCTCCTTGATTTGCTGGTCTAAGCCACCAATCATGTCATAAGTAGAATCCGGAACTTTCTCAACTTTCATCAGATTGACCAATGGATCAACTTTGCTCGGTAGAATTAAATGAAGGACATAACTATCATTACGAAGAGCTACTCTTGTCGATTGAGTAATCTTTGTAATGTTAACATCTTTATCAATGTCCACCACATATTTCCCTTCTGGATGAACCTGAAGAAAGAATAGGAAAATCAGAACTTCATCTAGATTCTCATTAGTGATTATAATCAAAACATCCCATAAATAATCCAAATCCGTATAAAACACTCTTCAAGGACATAAAGGGTTCTGCAGACCAGAAAGACGACACTTCATAATCCAGAAAAAGGGACCTTTAAACGATAAAACATAGATCTGTAACAAATCAGACGAAGCTTAGGTGTCCTTAACTGAACAAAAATTTCAAAGAAGAACATGTCCATCAATGATTTAGAGTGCAAGTTCAAATGATACTTATGCCTATAGCAGAATGACACAACCATTTAGGTAACTTGAACAACATGCGAATCGAAGTAAATATTAAGATGCCAATTTTAGATAACGATAATTGTAATACAGGAGAGGAAACGTAAAAAGATTCAATTCACCGCAGAGAGTAGAATAAACAGTAAGCAGAGGAGCGAGACCGGACCTTGACTAAGACTTTGCTCTTTCCCATAACTTTCACAACTTCCCCTACATACGATCCGGGCTCCTGGAGAAACTGCAACTCCTCCCTGAGCATCCTCACTGTCCAAAGTTGCCATTAACCACAGAAACACCCTTTCATTAGTTAACTTAAATTATTAATTATAGCACTAAATCCAACCAAATAGTTATTAAACGCATTAATTTTATTTTATAATAAAGGCAAGCATGTATAGATTAGGGCAAGGGTAAAGGTAAGGTTATGGTAAGGACTAAGGAGGGTACCTCTAGAATTGAGCTCATTGCGCTGAGCCTCGAGACGGTTGAGATTGTGCGTTTTCTGGCAGAGAAAGAGCTGTAGCTCATGGATGTGGAGAGAGTAGTACTGGCAGAGACCCTCCCCCTTGGAGGCTGGCTTGGCAGAGCAGTTTTCCTCCGGTGCAGCCTCCGCCGCATGTTTCATCTCTATGCTTATAAATTTTAAAATATCTTCTAAATTTAAAGTAATACATGAAATGTCATCCACCAAATCTTAAGATCTTTAGAAAAAGTACAAACTTAAATCCAAATATGAAATTCCAACATAAAAGTGTCATCAATCATCAAAATCTGTAAAAATTTGCTGCAGATTTGCATATGATATGATATGAAATGAAACATATATGAAATGAAAGTAAAAGCTCAATTTAGTTCTCCAAAGATTTTAGCACCATCAAGTTGGTCCTTTACACTCTAAACAGTTTGTACATCAATTTGGTCTCTCTATTTAAAATGGCATCTTCAGTCCTTCAGTCTAATATATATTTAAATACCAGTTGGTCCTTAAATTGATGATTATTTTGTTCTACAAAAAACCAACTCGATGTTAAAAATCTTGGAAGCAACTGATTTGATATCCTACATGTCTTAAACCAATTTGAACATTTACTCTATCAGTTAACATATCATATTTCAATATTTGAATTTCATTCCCAATACTACCTGAAACTAAATAAGCATACAAAGTTGACATAGTTGGATTACATAGGACTAATTTCATTAATCTTGTACTATTAGGCAAAGGAACATAAGACATTCACAACTTAAAAAAAAAATTGGCCAATAAGAAACATATCATATTCAATCATCAATGCATAATAACAAGAATCATGTACAAACAAGCATTGATTTTCAAAGTTTGGGCCAAAATTTTCACTAAAAGCTCTTTGAGGTATATTGTCGAACACTTGGCGTGCAAAAGCATAAACAACACAAAATAGCGCCAAGAAACATTCTTTGCAACACCAATTCAAAATTCAGCACCAATAACATGAAAAATCAGCAGCATTTCGTAATGACTCACCAAAGTATCAGCCAATCAATCCAAACAAATTGAAATTCAAACTCAAGAAACTCTTAACAGCATGTTTAACTATGTATAAACTAACTAATTCTAATCAGAAAATCCTAATTCTAACCTAAACACAACTAACAGCAGCAAATAATCCTAACCAAATCAAATTAACACTAGAATCAACATATAACTAATCCTAAATTAACTAAAACAGAGAAGAAAAGGTGATCTGGGAACCTGAGTCGAAGAACAGAACAAGAACTCAGGAGAGGGATGCAGTGGCAGTGTCCAGCCGCTGCTGCGTCTGAACTCACTGGAACTAGAGTGGCTCTGTTCTGATTCTGCGACTGAGAATGAGGGAGGCAGGGGCGAGCTAGAGAGCCGCAGTGCGAGGTTGTGAGGAGGGGAAGAAGACAGTCGTGGCGGAGCTGGATGGTAGCCGGCGGTGAGACAGAGAAGGCAGGAGACAGGGGAAGAGAAAGGGTTTTTGGCGGTGGTTGTTCGGTGAGGGTGGAAGAAGAAGAAGAAGAAGAAAGAAGGGAAGAAGAAGAAGAAGATGACGGTGGAGGTTCAGTGGTTCTGACGGAGACGCTGGGGGTGATGATCGATGGTGGCGCTGCATTGGTGGTCGAAACGGCGAGAAAAGGGTGGTGGATGGTGGTGTGATGGTTTGCCGGAGGTGGTTCTGTGGTGGTGAAGGACGATGGTGATGGTGGAGGGTGATGAGGAGCACTAAAATTGCAGAATCCCACCAACATAATCAAATGCCAAAATTGCAGCCCAAATTCACAACTTCACAAGTGCAGATTCAGTCATTCACAATGTGTGTGTGTGTGTGTGTGTGTGTGAGAGAGAGAGAGAGAGAGAGAGAGAGAGAGAGAGAGAGAGAGAGAGAGGAACTTACTTGCGGACAGAGGAGGAAGACAGCGACGCGCTGAGAGAAAAGGGGCTCCGGTTCCGGTGACAGGCTCAGCAGATTGAAGAGAAATACTGAATATCAACTTCAATAAAAACGTGTTAATGGTTGAAGTGTATACTAGATTGTTTCTAGAAAAAAAAAACATATAAATCATAACAACAAAAAACATAAAATTATACAGATCAAAAATTAAAAATTCTACCAAAATTCATACATCTTTCGGCCACAACAAAAACATATAGATTAGTAAAAAAAATCAAAATAATTAATATATCAAAAATTGAAGATTGAAAAATTAAATAGAAGCAGCAACCCTACCACACCGAGAAAATGGAAGCGCGTAGCAGACTGTAGAAGAGGAGCCTGATAGGCGCGGAGCTTCTGGTCAGCCCGGCATGCGAAGTAACAAGGAGGGGGTGAGTCGGGTGACGCCGACGACACGTGACAAGCTACGGCGAAGTGCGACTAGCAAGCGCAGAGAACAACCGGGAAGCTAGGCGAACGACGACGCAGCAAGGAGGAGGTGATGCATCGACGCCGGCGAATCGCGTGCGGCTGGGAGGAGATGAGGCTGGCAGTGAGCGCGACACAGTGGGGAAAAGGAGGAGGTGAGGCAGCGTGATAGATTAGAAGAACAAGGAGGTTAGAGGTAGAGGAATGGAGCCATGGAGGTTCAGATTTGGGAAGAAGAAGTCTGGAGAAAAGCTCAAGGGTTGGGATTCATTCGGACAACCTGGGCTTGCTCTTCTAGAAGGCCCATTTTGTTAACAAAGAAGCTGAAACCTCATCAATCCAAATCGGGTTTTAAGCTGCCCCAATTCATTGGATTTTTTGGCCCTTTTATCTAAACATCACTCTTTTACCCTCTTTTAGTTTTTTAAAAAAGATTAAAATAAAATAAGATTTATAATTTAAAAAATTCTTATTAAATATGGCTTATTTCGGTATACCTATGTATTTCTGGAGACAATAATAATGATTGTCATTATTAAATATGACTTTTTTTAATTTATAATTAAAAATTTTTTTGAAGAAGTCATGCTTGTTGTCTGTGTATTTTTGTGTACTCTTATATACTATTTGTAGATCTATATACTATTTGGAGATGATAATAGATTAAAACAACGGTATTGAAAAAAATTAAAGAGAGTTTGCCAGGGATAGGCGAACTCTATAACTATAATTTTTATAGAGTTCGCCCGGGGTACAGTGAACTTGCTCTATACAAAAAAAATCATATTCGGAGAATTAAAGTTTAAAATGGTGTTTGGAAAAATATGAATTTCTTTTTTATTTCCGAAAAAAATCCTCATTGTAGTTAACCTAACTGATGTGTACCCCACTATACTCGGAGATAAGATCCAAACAGAAACCGAGCTTGAAACCCGGAAGCTAACAAACAGGAACGGAAAACTGCGACCAGGTTGCTCTTATCCATTGGGCGCTATCCACAAAACAACGGAAACCGCTACCCAAGCAAGATAACAACTCTGTGCAAGTCAAAGATACTAACAACGGCACTTACCAGATTTATCGGAACTCACTAAACACAAAACTCAACTATAAAACCAGGCCACATAACCCATGAAAAGCCAGGTAACAGAACTCTCTCTGATTTTATCTCTCTTATTCTGATATTACTCACATACTTACTTGAGCGTCGGAGTGCTTTGTGCAAGTGCTCCCACCTCTGTGTTTCAAAGGATCGAGGCATACCTCTGGCATTGCCCCTGGACGACGTATAGCTCAACCCAGGACTTGAGTGACCCCTCAGAGGCCATACATCTCGGTCCACTCAGGACGGAACATCTGGCGCCCACCGTGGGTCCCAAGAGTCAACCTAACCCCACCTTTTTACTTCATATTGCACTTTGTATCTTCTTTGTGCAGGGTTTCTCAACTCTCCGATATGGCCGATAGTGGAGTTCACCAAATCACTCAGGCCGAGCTCCTGGCCCAGATGGTAGAACTGCAAGCTGAAGTTCGAAGACTCGCTGAGATGTCCACTCGAAACAACGCCAGCAAACACGAGGAGAACGGCCCTAAGGGCCCAGGCAAAGACAACACAGACCTACTGAACGTCAATCCTCCAAAGGAGAAGTTAACCTTGGACAACCCGTTCTCTGAGAAAATTACCAACTATCATATGCCGAAGAATTTTACACTGCCCTCTTCCCTTGAGCCGTATAAGGGGATTGGTGACCCCCGGGCTCATATTAAGAAATTCCAATCTATGATGTTCTTTAATGGCCCTAACAATGAACCCGTGCTTTGCAGGGCTTTTCCCACATACCTTGATGGAGCTGCATTACTTTGGTTTTCAAAATTACCTGAAGGATCAATCTCTTCATTTGAAGAATTGGCGAAGTCCTTCATCGACTACTTCGCGGCGGCGCGGATATATGTACATGGATCAGACTACCTAGGAACCATCTGCCAAGGTCCACAAGAAAGCCTAAAAGACTATATGACGAGATTCGCAGAGGCTACCATGGAGATAACAGACCTGGACCCGGCTGTCCACCTACATGCCCTCAAGGCCGATCTCAAGCCAGGGAAGTTCAAAGAAACAATCGCGGTAACAAAACCAAAAACATTGGAAGAATTTTGAGAAAGGGCGGCCGGACAAATGGAGATAGAGGAACTATGTGAAGCCGAAAAACCAGAAAGAAGGCGACCCCAAAGGGAGGAAAGCCGAACAATAAGGTCGGCTGACCACAAAGACTCCAGGAAACCATTCAAACTCACCACAAGGTTCGACAATTACACCTGGTTCAACACAAAAAGGAAAAAGATAATTAAAGAAATACTTAATGCCAAAATCATAAAACATCCAGCAAGAACAGGAAATTATCAAGGCCAACGATTCGTCGACAGAAGTAAGCACTGCGCTTTCTGTCAGAAGTACGGACATACAACCGACAAGTGCGTCATAGCTAAAGATCTGCTGGAAAGATTAGCTCGGCAAGGCTTTCTGGACAAATATATCGAAGGAAGAAGACATAAGGAAAACGGCCGAGACCCAAAAGAATGCCAACAGACCTCAGGGAGCAAAGAGGACAATAAATGGTCAAATAGTACACCACCAAAAGGCATTATAAATTGCATTTCCGGAGGGTTTGCCAGCAGAGTTGCAACAACCTCGGCAAGAAAAAGAAGCTACCACGCAATGCTGGCAATCGAAGGAACAACCCCGCAAAACAAAGACAAGTTCGACCTTCAAATCACCTTCAGCCAGACAGACATATGCTCGGCAGCATCAAAACTAGACGACCCGGTGGTAATCTCTATCCAAACAGGCGAGCTATTGGTAAGAAAAGTCCTTTTGGGCCCAGGTAGCAGTGCAGATGTAATTTTCTATTCCACTTTTCTAAAAATAAAATTATCTGAAAAACTGATACAACTCTCATTCGGAGAACTACTAGGTTTCTCTGGGGAAAGGGTCCCCATCAAGGGATACATATGGCTAAAGAGAGTGATAGGAGAAGGCTTATTATCAAAAACTATAGATCTACAATACCTGATAGTTGATTGTCCCAGTCTTTATAATATTATTCTCGGAAGACCTGCTCTGAACATGTTTAGAGTAGTAGTGTCCACCTTTCATCTGTGTGTTAAATTTCAGGCACAGGACAGAAGCATAACAACGCTTCACTCAAATCACCAACAAGCTCACCAGTGCTACAACGCAAGCCTGAAGAAGTCGGAAACAAAAGAGAAGCATCAGCAAGAAGTCGAAGCGATCCTCAGTCAAAATGAGGTCCTAACCTTGGCCGAGCTCGATCCCCAAATGGACACTGAAGAAAGACCTCAACCAACGGATGAACTCCAGAAAATTCCATTGACCGACAAGCCAGAGCAGGCAACATACATCGGTCAAGCTTTACAGGGACAAGAAAGGTCAGACCTCATCAAGGTGTTACAAGCCAACACCGATCTCTTCGCTTGGACTCCAGCAGACATGCCAGGTATAAACCCGGATGTAATTTGCCACAAGCTCGCCACTGACAGAACAGTCTGACCTATAGCTCAAAAGAAAAAGAATCTCGGAACAGAAAAATCAAAGGCAGTCCTAGAAGAAACCGGAAATCTCCTTAAAGCTAACTTCATCAAAGAAATTCGATTCACCAAATGGCTATCAAACGTGGTAATGGTAAGAAAAAGCTCAGGTAAAATGGCGCATGTGCGTCGACTTTACAGATTTAAACAAAGCATGTCCTAAAGATGCTTATCCCTTACCATGTATTGATAAACTTGTAGACAATGCATCAGGTTTCAAAAGCTTAAGCTTCATGGATGCATACTCTGGCTACAACCAGATCCTCATGCATCCGAAAGACCAAAGCAAGACAGCATTCATAACTAAACATGAAAATTTTTGTTATAAAGCAATCCCATTTGGCCTAAAGAATGCAGGTGCAACCTACCAACGGCTGATGGACAAAGTATTTCGCCATCAAATAGGTCGGAACATGGAAATCTATGTGGATGATATGGTCGCCAAAACCACTCACGAGAGATCACACTGTGACGACCTCAAGGAGATATTCGGACAGATCCGAGCATACAACATGAGACTCAACCCGGAGAAATGTGCCTTCGGAGTTCAAGGAGGTAAATTCTTCGGATTTATGCTAACCTCACGAGGGATTGAAGCAAACCCTGAAAAATGTGGAGCAATACTTAATATGGCAAGCCCTAAAACGATGAAAGAGGTCCAACAGTTAGCAGGGAGAGTAGCCGCACTATCACGATTCCTGCCAGCAGTGTTAAACCGATCATATCACTTCTTTCAAACAATGACGAAGAATAAAAAATTCGAATGGACTACAGAATGCGAGACAGCATTCGCCGAGCTCAAAGCCATCCTGTCATCACCACCAGTATTACAAAGACCGGAAGTCAGTAAACCTTTATATTTATACTTATCTACTTCCAGTTATTCTATAAGCTCGGCTCTCGTTGTTGAAATAGGAAGACTACAGAAGCCAATATATTTTGTTAGCAGAGTAATGTATCCAGCAGAACAGAGGTATCCAAGAATAGAGCAACTAGCCTTAACACTTGTAACAACAGCCAGAAGGCTCAGGCACTACTTTTAAAGCCACCCAATAATTGTAAGGACAAATCAACCGCTAAGGCAAATATTGACAAAGCCAGAGTTGGCCGGACGACTTATCAATTGGTCTGTCGATCTCTCAGAATTTGACATCCAGTTCCAATCAAGACCAACCTTGAAAGCACAAATCCTTGCAGATTTTATCTCCGAGCTAACACCAGACGAGCACCACAACAACAAGGCCTGGGAGTTACATGTTGACAGAGCATCGAGCCGAGAAGGAAGCAGAGCAGGGATAATCTTGAAAGAAGAGGACAAAGTAATAGCCGAGCAATCCCTCCAATTCCACTTCTCGGCAAGCAACAATCAGGCCGAGTATGAGGCGCTCATAGTAGGGCTCAAGCTCGCCCTCAACTTTCAAGTGTACGAACTTATGGTGTATTGCGATTCTCTCTTGGTGGTTCAACAAATCTGAAGAGAATTTCAGGTAAAAGCTCCCTTGCTGGAGCGCTACTGTCTCATAGCTAAGGATCTCATTTCAAAATTCAATTCATTCACCATATTACATGTACATAGAGAAAAAAACGTTAGGGCAGACATATTCTCTAAACTCGCCGCCACTAGGGCAGACACACAAGCATCAGCATTATCACAACTCACACTTAAGAAACCAAGCATTGAATTATTATCTATAAGCATTAATCACCTCCATGACTGGAGGACACCTTTTCTTGAGTACATCAACGCAGGTATCATACCCAGAGATGAACCCAATCCACAGCACTTCAAACGAAAAGCGAGTCTTTACACAAACATAGCTGGGGAACTATATAAACGTGGTTTCTCGCAACCATTGTTAAAATGCCTAAGTAACAAGGAAGCGAAAGAGGTGATGGATAAAGTACATGAGGGAGTGTGTGGAAACCACATCGGAGGACGAGCCCTCGCCGCAAAGATCGTCCGCACCAGATATTACTGGCCGAGCATGAAAAAAGATTACATAACAAAGGTAAAGGCATGTGACAGCTGTCATAAACACGCCGCCATTTCCACAAAGCCGGCCGAGGCCATGCACAGCCTAGAGGTAAGCTAGCCCTTTCACAGATGGGGTCTTGATATTCTCGGCCCATTTCCGATAGCACCAGGCCAGGTAAAATTTCTTTTAGTATCAATAATAGACTATTTCTCCAAATGGATAGAAGCACAACCCTTAGCAAGAATAACAGCCGAAAGGTATGATCTTTTATATGGAAAAACATTATATGTCGATTTGAAATACCAAAGGAAATAAGATCAGATAATGGTAGACAATTTACAGATAGTAAGCTCGGCTCGTTTCTAAAATATTTTAACATATAGCATCATTTTAGCTCGGTCGAACACCCACAAACCAACGGGCAGGCCGAAGCTGCTAACCGAGTTATATTGCAGGCAATAAAGAAAAAACTCAATGACGCAAAAGGAGAATGGGCAGAACTAATACCTGAAATATTATGGAGCTACAATACAACAGTGCAAGCCACCACAGGTGAGACGCCCTTCATGCTAGTCTATGGATCAGAGGCACTAATCCCTATTGAGGTCGGAATACCCACATTAAGGACCGAGCTATATGACGAACAACACAACGCGGACATGAGAAACGCCGAACTCGACCTAGCGGATGAGGACAGAAACATCGCAGCGCTCAAACAAAGAGCTAAAAAACAATTGATGGAAAGGAAATACAACAAAAAGGTCATCCCAAGAACATTCAGCAAGGACGATCTAGTCCTCAGACGAACAGAAGATGCGAGACGACCACCTCTACACGGAAAGCTCGCCGCCAATTGGGAAGGACCATTCCGAGTAGCAAAGGTGCTCGGAATGGGAGCTTACCAACTCCAAACACTACAAGGCAATCCAGTTTCAGGGAATTGGAACATCTCTTCCTTAAAGATGTATACCTCATAATTTGTACTATTAGCGAATGAAGGTACTCTTTTTTCTCCTTAGAGCCTTTTTTCCAAATAAAAAGGGTTTTGCCTAAGGAGGGTTTTAATGAGGCCGGACGCCATATTTACCCAAACAAATATGATCGATCATTTGAAACAAATCCCGATCTTACTAACAATGGGCAGAAACAATCACACATTTAATCATAAAATAGACATTGTCAACAGAGCCATACCATGGCCAAAATAAGTAAATCTTATCCAAAGTTCAAACAACAAAAAACTAACAGATGTAAAACAAACAACAAACAGTCACCATTACATGCCAAACGAACAGCCAAATCCAAAGTAAACAAAACAAACTAAGAGGAAAGAACATTCTCATCATGTTCCTCCACAGTGCCATCCACGACTAGCTTTCCATCAATCACAATCTTAGTCACGTCCAGCCGATCACAATCAAAGTCAGGGGCCAATAAAGCAATCTGGCTCACCGCGCGATCGAAACCGGAAGAAAACATCTCAATTCCAACCTCCTCCAGCTCGTGCACCCTCGCAGTCAGTTTCCCCTTAGCAACATCACTCTCCTTGAGGTCGGCTTGCAACAACCGAACCTGATCTCTCAAACGGGCAATCTCCTCCTCAGACTTCTTTACCTTAGAAGCAGCATTAGAAACATCATCATCTTTTTCCTTAGACGACTTCTCCAATTCAGCAATTATCACCTTATAAGAACTCTCCAAATCCGAAATCTTTGTCACAGCTTCCTGCTGCTCGGCACCAATAAGCTCAGTGGTGCGGCCAACACACATCAGGCAAAAAGCAATGACCTGCCAGAATTGCCCAAAGTGAGAATGGAAAACAACCACGACAAATGTAGAATTCAGAAGAAAATGTAAAATAACCTGAACAAACTTCCCAAGCACCTCAACTCCAACTCGGCGAGTCACGAGCATATCTCCCGGATACTGAGAAGCCTTATTCGAGAGCTCAGTAAAATTAAACTGCTCGCTCCATAAAGAGTGAGAGCTAGATCCTGGGATAAAACCATGAAGTCTTTTTTGGCGGTCAAAGGCAACCTTATTTCTGCCAGCAACCTCCTGCTCGCCCCCTGATATGACCTCAATGGACTTATCAATGTCATCTCTTCTCCTTTTATATGAGGACGTTGGCTGAACAGAGGAATGAGCGGCCGCCCCACCTTCATCCTTCCGAGCACCACTAACACCTTGCTCCTTTTTCTTCTTTATAAAGGACTAGAACAGAGACGGATCAAGATGAGGAACTCGCCCACCTGCAAACACAACAAACTTTAGGCAACATTACAATAGCAAGGAAATCAGTAAACACACAAAATTATTACCTATGTAGGCTTTCAAGCCATCTTTATCCCCAAAATCATACAAAGACAAAAGTTCAGGAATAGATAGACACTCCCTAGCAGCAAAATTCTCGACCAAAAAATCCAAGAAAGAGTCTTCCTCCTTACTCCGCTCATCAGCCTCGAGGATCTGACTCGGTTCAGAGCACCAATATAGAGGAAATCTCTCAATAAGCTCACCGTCTAGGTAAAATAGATATTCAGCCTCTATAGACCAAACCTTAACGAAAAGAGACTTGAAATTTTTAAAAGAAGATTTGTACAGATGAAACAAGAAACGGCCAGGGAAACTACTAAGGCAAACCCACAGACCCTTCCGGACCCCCTTCGACTGAAATAAGGAAAAAACAGTGACAACGAGCACGGAAAAGAAAGGAACTCCATCAAACACTGAAAGGCGCAGAGAAACGCCCAGGAATTAGGATGTAGCTGTGACGGAGCACAGTTCAATTGCGTAAGAACGTCACATTCGAAGGAAGGAAAAGGAAAATTCAGACCAAGTTCAACCATACATGGGGTATACATATAAAAATACCCCCAGTCACCCCTCCTTTCATAAACCCTATCACTGCTAGAACAAGGAAGAAGCTCAATAGACGCAGAAGAACCACCCCTCACCAAGTTCCAACCTTTTAACTCAGACAGGGACTCGACACTGTTGAAGGAAGAAGAGCGAGTCCTAACATCGTCATGAACCCAATGATAGGGGTCATCTTCTCTATCCTCAACCACTTTAATTTTTTCTTTCCCTTTCTCTTTCGCCATGCATGAACAGCAAGCAGTAAAAGTGAAAAGTAGAAGATGAAAACACTAACCTTTCAAAGACATACTGAAGGGTAAACCGTAAAAAAAGGAAACAGCAGAGTGTGAGTCCCGAAATGCCGAAAGATATTATTGCAAGCCCACTAACTTAGTGGGTATCTTAATTCTCAACCACTAAAAAACATGGAAAACCCAAACGGCAGAAAAATGTATTCAAAATGGTACGTTCTGCAAGGAATCAACGAACGAGTCTTTTGAAATTCTCCCTCAAGTCATTTAAACGAATAAAGAAGCCCAAGTAAATCAAGTCAAACCCAAGTCCATCAAAGCTCGCTTACTGTTTATTACACAACATCAGACGAGCTTAGGGGGCTATGATGTGTACCCCACTATACTCGGAGATAAGATCCAAATAGAAACCGAGCTTGAAACCCGAAAGCTAACAAACAGGAACAGAAAACTGCGACCAGGTTGCTCTTATCCATTGGGCGCTATCCACAAAACAACGGAAACCGCTACCCAAGCAAGATAACAACTCTGTGCAAGTCAAAGATACTAACAACGGCACTTATCAGATTTATCGGAACTCACTAAACACAAAACTCAACTATAAAACCAGGCCACATAACCCATAAAAAGCCAGGTTACAGAACTCTCTCTGATTTATCTCTCTTATTCTGATATTACTCACATCAGAGCGTCGGAGTGCTTTGTGCAAGTGCTCCCACCGCCGTATTTCAAAGGACCGAGACCTACCTCTGGTATTGCCCTTGGACGACGTATAGCTCAACCCAGGACTTGAGTGACCCCTCAGAGGCCATACATCTCGGTCCACTCAGGATGGAACACTAACAATTAATTTATCTTTTGGTTGCCCCTTTGGGCCTTGGTATTCATCACCTAGACAAATCTAAACACGACTTGGTTGCATTCAAGTCAGTCTGAACTGATTATCACTAGAGGAATTACTCAAAGAAAATCAAGTTTAAGTATACTTGCACAAAAAATTCAACTTAACTCGTATCCTGTAAGAATATAACTTTTTAAAAAACTAGTCATACAAATAGTTGTTAAATTTAATTATAGTAAAATAAATAACAAAAGTAAGTTGAGAAACTCATTTGCAATATTATAAGTTTATAACAATAAAATTAAAATATTAAATATTAAATAATAATTATATTTCCGAATATATTTTTTATTGTCATTTATTTAAGTTAATTATGCATTATCGCAACGCATGACTAACTAGAGTTTTTAGCAACTATATAAACGTTATTAATGCTTGTCAACATAATTTTGTCACTGCCTTTTTATTTAAATTAAAAGAATGTATGGATCGATATAATCGAGATTCGAGAGTCATTCTATATATGAGAAATAAAGACGATGTCGTTATCATTTGTTGAGAATCAAACAAGAAGCACCGGTAGCTCCATCCAATTAGCTACCATATATATATGGACATGATGAATGTTAAAAATATTTAATTTGTTAGGAATTGAAGGTTGTTAATTTTGTTCTGCTAGATAGTGGAGTTAAAAATATTATATTCCTTCCCTTGCGTCTTATTAGACTCTTATTATAATATTTCGTTAATATTATAAATACTAGTTAAGTTTGATATAAAATTTGCAGGAATAAAAAATTAACCAGTAATTAATTAATATAAAATTTAAATGTGAAATTTTAAAAATTTAAATATATAATTATTTAATTGTTTGATAACTCATTTTTGTTACTCTCCTACCGAACGAATTATGGAGGGCAGAGGAAGAAGAAGAAGATTGGTCCCAAAGAGCGGTAGTAACAGCAGTCATCCATTCACTTTGACATGCAGCACTCATTTGACAACAATATAATGTCCTTTTGGTAAGAAACATACAAGAACCAGCTATAATCCACTTGAGTTTGGAACAAATAAAAGAGGGGTTTTGAAGCCAACAAAAAGCGACAGTGAGTGAGTGTGACGCAACCCAACACGTTCATTTCCGATCCCTAAACCCCTTACACTTGCACCTTTTTCTATGTCGCCACATTTGCATGCATTTTTCACATCCCCATTCACTTTCTTACTCTCTTACCCATTTTTCAACTTCGTTCCTATCATCCCATATCTTAGTGCCCAAGAAATCGGAGAAAAACAAATTAAAGACGGTATCCATACGTACAAGGAACAATATGCAATCGATAAAAGATTCGAGACACCAGATAAGATGTAATGGCGTGATCTACTTGTTACAAGTTGAGAATCGTAACACCGGCTAAATAAGAGGTAAGGGTGAGATTGTCTTCCTGTTCTAGGTTATGCGGATAAGATGCAAGGGTTATAGTTTGGTCCTATTTACTCCGTGTTGTAATATTCTGTCCAAGGTTCACTATCGGAATGTCAGGTTTGGCTATATAACCGACAAATGAGATTCATCGGTCATAGAGCAAGTATACATCATATGTATTTGTATGTTTTGTTTGAGTTTGTATTTGTTTTAACTTGCCTAGTTGCTTAACTGTAATTAACTGCTATCTGATTTATTTGCTATAATTGTTATCTATATCTGTATTTTTCTTATCTGTTTTGTCTGTATTTATTTCTGAGAAATTTCTTTGACAGATAAAGGAAGCGCTAAGGGTTGATCCACCTAGATTTTGGAGGATTGCTGAAAAAGAAAATGAAAACTTAAATTATATTAATTCTCTTAGACATAATCACCTTAATTTTAGTCTAGTGAAAATTTTAGGATATGAATATAGGTTGATGGAGTTTTGGAATCCTTCTAACTTTTTGGGACATTATTTATTAACTATGCAGGCACCTTTACCATATTGAAAATCTTTAGTTCTCATTTCATATATATATTGTTGTTTTTAGATGCAGGACAGGAGATACCATGTTGAGCGTGCTGGAGACTCTTGGAACGTGAAGATCTACCTTTAGGATATTCTTTTTTAGTGTTTTGTATATGTATATAGTAGTGTTCTCCATCTTGTATATAACTTATATTTTGTCCCTCTTAGAGGTTGACTTTGGGAGAAAACAGGTTTTGTATTTTGTCTTCTGGATATAGTTGGGTTCTATATATATGTATATCTATCTTCTGGCTGGTCTTTACTTCACAGGTCAAGTTAAGAGCTTGCTACTTGTATCTTTTTGGAACTCCATGTATATATGTACATTTCCCTTATTATACGCTGTTATCTCCCCTTTTACACTTAACTGTTTCTAGTGCGATGCATTTTTTGTTGGTTTTGTTCAATTTTTCTTCAAGGCTCTTAGTTAAAACTTCTTTTCATATATGCATATGTACGCATTTTTACTTTTAGAGGTTGTAATACTCCACCACCTCTAATTTACGAACTTAAGCGTAAAGTTCTGTGCGGTAAGGTGTTACAGCCATCGCCAATCATGTGCCTGAGTAACACTTAAGACATCAGTTAGATTTATACTTGGTATAACTAAAGTAGATTGCAAAAGAGTTGAAATGTGTGATTGTGTACTTGCTAGTTTAAATAGAATGTCAGCTTTGTGATTTTGTTCTCTCGAGATACGATGAATTTCAAATTTGAAAAATTTAGAAATGAGAAATTTGACAATATCTAAATATTTCATCAAAAGAGGATCTTTGTCTTGAAATAATTGGTTTACCTATTGATTGACTAATAGAGAGTCACAATTTACTTTTAGCTCGGAAATGTGTAGATTGATTGTTAACCTCAAACCAGCGATCAAGGCCTCGTATTCGGTCTGATTATTGCTTATCTTGAAAGAGAAATGCAAAGTATTCTCCAAGATAATTTCATTACCATCTTCAAGAAGGATTTCAGCTCCACACCCTTGTGGGTTTGAAGCACCATAAACATAAAGGGTCCATTCGTTGAAATGGTCCTCTGAGTCAAGAGTAGTGACGGTGATAAAGTCTATTAAATACTAGGATTTGATGGGTCCCCGACTTTGATATTGAATGTCAAATTCGGAGAGTTCGATAGATCATTTTATAAGTTGGCCCGCTAACTATGGTTTAGCACTCACCTATCATAATGGTTGCTCAGTCCGAACTATAATGACACGACTTTAGAAATAAGGTCGGAGTCGTCTAGCTGAAAACACCAAAGCCAGGACGAGCTTTTCTATATTTGGATAACAAAGCTCAGCATATTGTAGGAATTTGCTGACAAAATATATAGGGTGTTGGACTTTATTCTTTTCTGTAATAAGAACAGAGTTAATGACCCAATTAGTGATGCATAAATAAAAATATAGTTCTTCCACATGTTCAGGTTTTTGTAATATAGGAGGATTTTGAAACGATAGCCTTAATATTTGTAAAAGCATTTTCACATGTATCATTCCAATCAAAATTAATTTTTTATTTAGTGTTTGAAAAAAGCAAAAAGATTAGAAACTAATCAAGGTAAAAATCTTGATAAAATAGCAAGTATCCCCGTTAGTCGTTGGACCTCCTTAAATGTTTGAGGATTCTTGATTTCGAGCACAGCTTAGTATTTATCAAGATTGGCATTTATACCTCGGCTTGTAAGTAAGAAACTAAGGAATTTACCTTTTTGAACACCAAATATACATTTTTCAAGGTTCAATCGCACGTTGTACTGTCTTATTTGAGCAAAAATTCTAGTGAGGTCGGCCACGTAGGATTCCCCAACCTTTGTATTGGCTACCATGTCATCAACATAGATCTCCATGTTCCGACCAATTTTCTTGGCGAAGACTTTATCTATAAGTCATTGATAGGCAATCTTTGCATTTTTAAGACAAAAGACATAATTTTATTACAAAAATTGCCATATTCAATTATAAAAGATATTTTATCTTGATCTGAAGGATGCATCAAAATTTGATTATAACCAGAATAGGCATCCATAATGCTTATAGTTTCAAAGCCAGAGGCATTATTAACCAAGGTGTCAATAGATGATAAAGGATACACATCCTTTGGACAAGTTTTGTTCAAATCAGTAAAATCGATGCACATGCACCATTTACCATTATGCTTTATTACTATGAGTGAACCTGATTTCATTTATGAAGCTGACATGAATGAGTTTTTGAGTTTCCTCTAATGGTTCTTGTTTCTTATCCATGCTAATGTTGCACTTTTTTGTGCTATAGGTCGGACAGATGAATTTGATGCCAGTTTGTGAGAAATGACAGAGAGGTCAATGCCGAGCATATCTAAAGGAGTCCAAGCAAATAAATCTACATTTTGTTGAAGAAATTGTTGGAGTGTATCTTTTTCGTGTTCCTAAAGAGCTGTACCTACATAGCTGAACTTGTTAGAATCATTAGTTAAAGAAATCTTTTGTAATTCCTCTATTGGGGTAGATCGATCTTAGAGCTCGGCTCGTGGGTCTAACTCAGCTAATGGTGGAAGATCAAGAAAATTGTGAACATCATTAATCTATGCACTTATATCTTGGTTAGAAGCAGATATTCTCAGACTGATGTTGTAGCAATGTCGAGTTTCACGGTGGTCACTGTAGATAGTGGCAATGAGTAGGGGTGTCTGCGGTGTGGTTTGGATCGATTTTTCAAAGAAAAGTGATCCAATCCAATCGTTTAATTAAGCTGCGGTTCGGTTTGGTTCGGTTTTTTAATCAAAACCATCCGAACCAAACCAAACCTATTAAAATCGATTTGGTTTGGTTCGGTTTGTTCGATTTTTTCAATCAACCCAAAGAAAAACCTATCATACCATTTCACAATCATAGAACACAAATACGCAATAACTAACAAAGGTCTTGATTCAATGTTTCACAGTTATAGATTAAAAAAACTACATATTACACTGTTTAAAGTGACTAATGTGTTAGCAATTCAATAAAACACAAACACATATAAGAAAATGAATTCCTTATTTATTAAAAGACCATATTATATATATAGGCACAGGGTTCTCTGGATTCTTTGAGGCCCATAATCCAACTCGCTTTGCTCTTGCTTGTTTTTCCACTAGAATAACGGCAATATAAAGCTTATATATATAGCTTTGGCACAAAGAAATGAAGGAAACAAGAAAAAGTAGTATATCACTTACTGTTTCTAGTTTTGGACTTTTGTCATAGGCTTAGTAGTGCCATGCTAAACCCTTCTTCAGCATCATTTCCTTATCATAAAAGAAAAGCAAAATGAGAAACTCAAAAGCAATCCTATGTTATATAGAGCTACATTGAACTAACATGTATTTTGTTATTATTTAATTGTATCTAACTACTTTAATTCAAGAATGTTCCAAAGGCAACCCTGACAAATGAATGAAAAATCGAGAGAAAGTACAAACCAAATTACTTGTGCAAAAACAGCATTATAGTAGAGATCACCGACGCAACGACCATAGCGATCTTGTCCATATACAAGGACCCCCAAAGACTTTCCTTGAACAATCTTTGTTGGTTCATTTTTAGCTTCCTTTCCATATGGCATTACACTTTCAGGAGCATCGATTCCTTATCCTAACAATAAAAAACATAACTTCTCTAACAATCATAACCTAGAACCCTAACAATCAGAAATAATACACATTTATAAGCTAAAACCCCCAAATACAATAAATTGCATAAACAAATACAACAATACCACCAATTAAACACTTAAACAGCAAGTAGCAACAAATCAACAATGCACCAGTAAACAGCAAATGATAAACATTACCTAAATCAGTGGCTCGGGCTCCATATTGACTTGGGAGGAAGGCTGAGTGGGAGACCGAGAGCTGCTGGGTTGAATTGATGATCGTGGCCAGAATCCAGAAACGCTACTGGGTGGTGGCGTCTCAACGGTGATGACGGGGTGCTGTCATGCCCTGTTAAGTCAGTGGGTGGTGGCGTGTTGCTGGCCTTCTGGTCAGTGGGTGGCGTGCTGGCCTGATGTGTGACCGACCAACGGCTTCGTGTTGGGATCTCTGCTCTGTCCGCGTCTTCGCGAAGAGGAAGGCTTCGGTGTTGGGATTCGGAGGAAGGCTTTGCGGTGGTGGGACTTAGGAGGAACGTGGGTGCCGTAGGCAGGTTCGGCTGGGTGCGCAGGTGTCGAGATTTGGAGAAGAGAGAGCGACTGAGTACTGAGCTAGGTTAGGGATTGGGGATTTGGGGGCAGGGACGCTTACACTCGCGCACAGCAGCATTTCATTCGTTTGGGGTGGTGGGGTTAGTAATTTTTAGGGTTTTTTCCTAACCAGTTCGGTTTGGTTTGGTTTGAGTTTTCATGGTCAAAATCGAAAACCAAACCAAACCGCAAAAAAATAGTAAAATAGGTTTTTCTCGATTTTTTCGGTTTTCGATTAATTTGATTTTTTATTATTTCGGTTCGGTTCGTCAGTTTAGTTTGGTCCGGATTGATTTTGAACACCCCTACCAATGAGGTCATCCTACAAATAAAACTTGACACATAGATAAATTGTAGATACTATAGCACCAAACTTATTTAAAAAAGGACAACCAAGTATTAAATTATAAGGACTGAAATAATCAACAACAAGATATTGAGTATCTAAAGTTTTGGTTAGAGGATTCTCACCCAGTGTGATTTTTAACCACACAGATCCTAAAATAGGTACATATTCGCCTGAAAACCCCACTAAATCTCTAGTGGATAGTTGTAGTATATGATTGCTCAGCTTCATCTTCTAAAATGTGGAGTAAAAAAGGACATCGGCGCTGCTTCTGGGGTCCAGTAAAACTTTCCAAACTAATAGATCCCCTAATTGAATAGAGATCATGACTAGATCATCTAAATTTGTTGCAGTTGTATTGAAGTTGGATGGTTTGAATATCATCTCTGAAAACGTAGGAAGAAGTTGAGGATTATTGAGGGTACCTTCCACTCATAGCATAGCTTGGTAGGTGCGTTTACGAGCAGAGCTCGTAATTCTACCACAAGCAAAGTCTCCAGATATGCAATTAATTCTGCTGTTGGATGTGTCCGCCAATATATTTATCCAAATGTCTCTGGTGAGCTAGTCGCTCTAGTAGCTCTTTGGCTACAACACACTCGTCAGTAGTGTGTACATACTTTTTATGGAAGGTACAATATTTTGACTTATCCACACTCTTCAGATCTTGATAATTTCCAGCTTTTCGAGGAGGTTTAATGAGTTTTGCATTCAAGGTCTCCTTGATTATTTCTTCCCTCTTAGTATTGAATTGGGTGCAGGAATCATAATGCGCATTAACCAAGAAAGTTTTTTATTATCCCGAGCTTTATCATTGTCTTTATTGCTGTGAGTTTTCTCTAACCTTTGACCTTGGTGTAGATCTTCAATCTCCATTTAACCTTTTGCTTTCTCTCAAAACTCGGCTAAGGTTCTTGGCTTAACTACGGTTATAGCTTCCTGTAATTTTTCTAGGCGAAGTCCATTTTTAATGGCGTGTAGGTGCACCTCTGGATGAAGATTAGGAATGCTCATCGCTACTTTAGTGAATCGGGTTACATACTCCCTAGGGCTTTCATGTTTTCTTTGCTTGATTGTGTTTGTATAATCCTAATCATGCAAATAAATTGAAGATGTAGCGAACTAAACTTCAAATAACTTAGCCAGCTATTGAAAGCGTGAAATAAATTATGCAGACAAAGAAGAAAACTAATCAAGTACATGATCGTCTAAAAAAGTAGAAAAACAACAACATAAAATAGGGTCAGAAGCACCGTTTATTATCATCATGGAACAAAATTTGTTGATGTGTTTCTTTGGATCACCCAAGCCATCATAAAAGTTTTTGGGCAATTGAAGATTCATGACATCTACCATAAATAGTGCAACTGCGTTATCTAATTCATTTTTTTCATTGGCTGGTTGATCCTCCTTTGGTTGCTGAGTTTTAGAAACACAGGTTAGATCAGAATTTGCTTCCTCCTCGTCCGATTGTTCGTTGTAATCATTATGAGTTATTTGCGCATTAGTAAGCTCGGCTAATTGATTTTCTATTCCTTATTTTTCGTTTGCCATGTGCTAATTAGTAGGGCTGAAAATGGGTAGGGTTTGGTAGGGTTTGGACTCTAACCTACCCGCGGATTAAAAATTTCATTAAAACTCTACCCTACCCTACCCTACCCTACCCTACCCGCGGGTTGAGAATCTCTCAACCCTAATCCTACCCGTACCCTAAAGTTCTAAACCATACCCTACCCTACCTTACCCGTAGAAATATCAAATTTTTTCAAAGTATATATAAAATTCAATTATTTCGGGTTTTATACATATTAATAAAATAAAAAATAGAGTAATGTTAGGGACCAGCAACTTTTGTGTTTTGTAACCATCAATTAGCCATCAATAGTATTTTTAATGGTGTGAGATTACATCTAAAGGTGGGAGATCATTCATTTTTCTTTTGATGGTTAAGTGTTAACCACAAAACACAAAAATTGCAGGCCCCTAGACATTTCCTAAAAAATAAAAAGTTAATGCTCTAAATTACTAAATTAACTAACTAGTTTAATAGTTGCTCATTTATTGTAAGTCATTACATGAGGGAGGTTGTGGGTTCAACTCTCATCTCCGTCACTATATACCTAATTTTTATAAAATATGTGTTATATATGGGGTGCGGGTAGGGTAGGGTAGAGTACACCCTACACCCGTACCCTACCCTACCCGCAAGCATAACTGGGGTATAGCTTGTCCTTTTTTCGTCGGATAGAGTTATACCTCGACACCAAGAGAATAAGGGGGTGGACACCTGCAAAAGAAATTCCAACGCTCAACTTAGTGAGTAATAAGCTCTGTATATCGTGTTAAAACAGTTTCTTGCATCCCTTTATATTCGAAGTGGGTGTCAATGGTCGGTTATGCATTTTATTCTTGTGGGCCGATGTATAGCTCGTCCGGCGATGAGTAACTATAAGCTTTTCCGTCGGGATAAGTTATACTTCGGCAATGAGAGAATAAAGGGTGGATACCTGTAAAAGGCACTTCGACGCTCAAGTTAGCATGTGAATAATAAACTTTTCAAATTGCAATAATTCGAACAATCTTCTTACATTTTCTTTATATTTGAAACGGAGAGTAACGATTATGTCTCCGAGTAATTTTGCTTTAAATGAAGAGTAATAGCATATTTGTGCGTTTTAGTATTTATTTGTTTTGATGACTGTTATTGATAACCGATTTATAACGTATATAGCTGAGTCATGACGTATAGACGAGCTATAACGGCTATATCATAGCCCCCAAGTTTGATCTAGTGATATTTTGATGAAAATAGGTTTATTAATGAGCTATGACTCGGCATTTTGATTTATAGATATATGGAGTTCCCAGCTCAACATGTTTGATTAAAATAAATATTAAAATATATAAAAGCTGAAACAATTAATGGAGAAGTGTAACTTTTCTTGAAAAAGAAAATGAAAAAGATAGATGGTCTTGTCATTAAAAAGGGTTGTAACTAGGGATGGAAAAAGGTCAGGCGGCCTGCCAGGGGCCTGTGTTTGGCCTGGCCTGGTTTAACCTGTTATAAAATAGGTACAGACCCAGACTTTTTTAAAAGCCTTAATACATTAATAGGCCAGACTCAGATTTACTAATTAGCTTTATAGGCCTGTCAGGCCTGTCTGGTCTTGTTAAAATATAATTAAATATATAAATAATTATTTATTATTAATAAAATTATGAGATATTTTAAATTTATTATATTTTATTATAAATATTTTTGTATATTTTAAATATGTTAAAAGTTTAAAATTTTTTATAAATATTAAATATATGACATATTACATATAACTATTTTTATTAAAAAATAAATTTTTTAAATAATATTTTTATTTTTATAAAAAAAATTATCAGGCCTTTTAACAGGTTTCAGGCCAGGCCAGGCTGAATAACAGGCCAGACCTAGTAATTTATAAAGAGCCTATAACAGGCTGCAGGCCAGCCTCAGGCTAATCAACTGTATGACAAGTCAGGCTTGTTAAGAGCAAAGCCTGACCTGACCTAGCCTGTTTCCACCCCTAGTTGTAACTAGCGCTCCAGTTTCCAATGTAATTAAATACCGTTGAGTTTGATAGAAACAACAGTTGTAATTGAAGAGATGGAACTGAACTGGTTTTTATTGAATTTTGCATATGTATTTATAATTGTGAAGGATTTCATTACTTAAACTATAAACATCAATCTGTTAGGTTGTCATTCCTCTTGAACAACTTTGTCCGGATCCATCATCGATAGGTTATTATCGGAGGTTAATAGTTTTGCTTGCATAACAATACACTCAAATCCTTCAGCAAAGGCAATTAAAATCACGATTTATCTATTGTTCTCCAAATTTTTTAACTTTACATAACTTCAATCATTTGAGTATTTATATTAGAGAGATCACTCTCCTTCTTCTTCAGTTCATAACTGCTCTTAATAAATTTGAGCGCTTCTTTTTTTGAGAACTTTTTTTTTCATCTCGGCTATAATATTATCATTCTTACGACAAAGAAGAGGAAAAAGAGACGGATTATTATTATACGTTTTTTTTAATAGAAAAAAATCTAGAGGGTTAGCACTTTTATTAAAATTTGATCCGTACTTAACTAGTAAAAAAAAAGTGAATAATTTCACACAATTAAATATAATCTCACATCATTAAAAATATTAATAATAATTAATTGATGACTATAAATTATAAAGAAAAATACTAGAAGGTCAGCAAATTTTGTGATTTATAATCATTAATTAATCATCATGAATATTTTTAATGGTATAAAATTATATCTAATAATATTTAATTACTCACTTTTCTTTTATTAGTTAAATATTAACTAAAATCATAAAATCTACTTACCTTTCGTCTTTTGCGACTTGACTACGAATTGCATGAACCACATGTTGCACAATTTATTCAACTTTTCAAAATATCAAATAATGAAGATTATTTTTATATTTATAATAAGAAACTTATTAATAACTGATTATATATTTTATTCGAGGCTTGAGGAAATTAAAAGAAGTGAAAAGTTAAAGCACATGGCATGGTTTGAGGAATATAGATATAGAAGAAAAAATGGAATCGGTGGAGTTGGCGGTTGTGGGTCCCCAGTCCCCAGAGGTGACAAGTGTGACGTTGACGGCTAAGCTAAGCAGGCGAGTCCTAACATGTATTTATTGGGCATCAAATGTAAGCTGTGTTTTTAAATTCCATCCTCATAACTCATCACTCCACAATCCACATAGCTAGCTGGTAATTAATTAATAAGAATGGTTGATTTTGTGTTGGTGGGATTTCTGTCCCTGCTGCTGGGATGTTGTTGTCCTGTTTATGGTGTTGGCGAAGGAGGTTGGAGCAATGCCCATGCAACCTTCTACGGAGGGGGTGATGCTGCTGACACAATGGGTAACTGCATATTCCATTCTATATATTATATTTGATTTTGAGGCATGCATGAATCATGATGTATGTGTAGGTGGAGCGTGTGGATATGGGAACCTGAACAGCGAAGGGTACGGGAGAAACACAGCAGCTGTGAGCAGTGCCCTCTTCAACGGAGGCCTGAGCTGCGGAGCATGCTTCCAGATCAAGTGCGTCAATGACAAGAGGTGGTGTCTGCCGAGGTCGGTGGTGGTCACCGTCACCAATTTCTGCCCTCCAAACCACGCCCTCCCTAGCACCGCCGGCGGATGGTGCAACCCTCCCCTCCACCACTTCGATCTGGCTCAGCCTGTCTTCCAACAGATTGCCAATGTCAGAGCTGGCATAGTCCCTGTTGCCTACACAAGGTACTTACTACATGCATACTTTCAGTTCTTCTTGTTTCATTCGACACCACTCATCATCATGGTGCAATTACCATTATAGGGTACCATGCCAAAAGAGAGGAGGCATGAGGTTCACCATCAACGGCCATGCATACTTCAACTTAGTACTAATCCAAAACGTCGGAGGTGCAGGCGATGTGCATGCCGTTTCAATCAAAGGCTCCAACACCAATTGGCAATCCATGTCAAGGAACTGGGGTCAGAACTGGCAGAGCAACTCATACCTCAACGGCCAAACCCTCTCCTTCAAGGTTACCACCAGTGATGGCCGCACCTTGATCTCTAACAATGTTGCCCCTCCTTCCTGGTCCTTTGGCCAGACCTTCACGGGCCTACAATTCCCTTAATCCATTAATTAATTTCTCATTTAAATTAAAGCAGTTGCAATTTCACTTCTCAAGTTATTAATAATAGGATCTTGCATGTATGTTATGAGTGATTATTGAGTCTTAAGGGTATATGTACTCCCAAATGAAAAGGGGCTTATTTTTTAAAATAGTCCCATTCATTTCAATTGTGGTAGAGTTTTTAGACGGTAGTGGTGGATCTTTAGGGTTCACCACCCGGAATTTTAGTTTCCTGTCATTTTTACCATGAAATAAGTGATCGTACTATTTCGCTTCAAATAAGAGCCAAGAGTGATATGTAGTATTTGCTAGCTTATATTAGCAAAACCGATATTGTAACGGGATTAATTTGCTCCCATATCTTTTAAGTTTATCTAGTTTTGTGTGTTGTGATTGTCAGAATGAATGTAAGTCATTAATCATAAATGAAATAAAAGTAGGCTCTTCTTTCTTTCTTGTGACAAGCTGCCTGATAGTTAGTCATCTTGGTATTTGAAAAATTTTTATTTTAACAAAATAAATCATAATTTTTATTTTTGATAAAATAAATTTTACATATTAATTCTGTTTGATAAAATAACCTAAATATCAAGGATGATGGGTTAACCATTATAAATGATCTAAGTATCAAAATGATTATTTACTACTTTGTTTTGTATCAATCGAGTTCAAACTTCAAAGAGCTATTCATTGCTTCTGAATAATATAATGATATTTAAGAAGAAAAAAATCAAGTTAAAAAAAATATAAAGTAACAAGCTAATAATTAATATTGAATTTATAAATTTTATCATGTATAAATTTTATAAGGATGATTAAACTATGATTTTTTACTTTACTAATTTTTTTTAATGTAAAAAAAATTATATGAAAGATGGGACTTTTTTATTTAAATAAATAAACAAAAATGATTAATTCCCAAACTACAGGAGAATGAAAGTGGAATGAAAATACGCATGGTCCTCTTACTCGCAGCGCACATCAATCTAAGAATGGCACCAGCGAAACAGGGACTGGAAGAAGAGTAGATCGCGTAAGGAAAAGTCTGACTTCCAATACAAGACTAACGACTGCAAACTGACCACTGCAAAATGGTTCAGCACGTGCGAATTAAAGCACATCAACCGTGTCAAACACGAATCGGGCCAACATAGTGGCAGCGCCTACGAATTGTGTTGCAAATTCCAAAGCGATATGAGACAATTTCTAAGCCTTGTTATTGTTTCATGTCATATAATACAAAATAAGAAAGACCTCGCGGTAGTTCTGGTAGTCGTGGCAGAGTACCTGCACCAACACCTTGCCGGCAGCTCCATGATCCAAGTCATGTTATCGGAAGGTCATTGATCGCAGATGAGCTCGTTGAATATTATACTTCCTGAGCTGCTCAAGCACACTCGTTACTATGTTGCGATTTAACTTTAACGTTAGATTAAATTGAATCCTATTTGAATTGAAACTGGTAATGACCAGTATCCAAAGCCCTAGAGTTTTTCAATTACCGTTTGTCAAAGTAAAATTTGAATAAAAATAATTTTATAGAATTAATTTTAATTAAAAATAATTTTGTGTCAATATGATTTATATTTGACAATTTTATACTAAAATTAATTTTGATAAAATAAATATTATTTGGATAATATTAGTTAAAATATTTTTTAGATAGATAATTACTAAAAAATATAATATTAATAAAAATTAATATTCATTTATTAAATTAAAAATAATATATTGTAGTACTCTTTTTAAGTATTATTTTTAAGTACTCTCAATAATTTTAATTTTATTACTGTTTTAGATTCTAACTTTTATTAGTTATGTTTTTATTATCATGTATGGTTAACTTTTTATTTAATTTATCATTTGTAAATAAAAACAATAATATATATTATAAAAAATTAGAATATTATTAAAACCAATAAAGACTACAATGTAGGTGAAGTGAACGCGCTTTTAAAATGGAGAATCACCTTTGCGTTTTAAGCAGAAAAAGTTATCGAACACAAAAAACTCAAAGAATTGAATTAATATAAAAGTGAGCATTATATTATTATTTTAATAATAAATTTTGGTTATGGCAAAACTCTCGCTGTATATACAGAAATAGAAATATAATGACCAATAATAAATTTTTAAATAAAATTATATTAATTAGTTTCTTTTAGATAAAAAATATGGAATATAGTTTGCAACACAATTCATTAGCGTTGCAACTGTGTTGACCCAATTCATGTCTGCCACAGCTGATGTGCTCTAAGTTGCGGGTGTTGAACTAGAAGCAGTCATTTTGCTGTTGTCGGTCACATATTAAGAAGTCAGACTTCATTTTTCATGTGCCATTCATTTTTCTTCCATCTCAGTCTCCATTTGAGTGACGTCATTTTTAGATTGATATGTTTTTTATTTTACAAGCGTTACAAACAAAGTAATCATGCTTATTTTTATCCCAATTTTATTTTGTGTGTATTTTAGAAATTAATTACTTTTGTTTATTTATTTAAATAAAAAATCTTAAAAGATGGTGTATATATCTCTTGGTTGAGGGCCTAAGTCCTTGATATGTGATTTAAAGTTATTGTGAAAGACTTACGAATCTTTTAAGTAATATTTAAAAATAAAAGAGCCTTTTAAGAAGTAAAAATAATTTAATATTTTGATATTTTATATAAAAATATTTTTTAAAATTATTAATTATATTTGGATGCAATAATATAAAAATTTATTTATTTATTTATTATGTTAAAATATTTGTTTTAAAATAATTTTTAAAAAAAATATAAATTATCA
>NC_029779.3:49813229-49817221 GCF_000817695.3 Arachis duranensis
CCACCTTGCTTCTCTTTTCCTTTCCTTCTTTTTTTTAATTTTATATTTATTTTATTTTAAAATTATTTTAATAAGGGGATAAATTGATAATAAAAAATAAAATTAGTAAAAAGGACGATTTTAAAACAAACTGAAACCTTGAAGACCATTTTATAGCGAAAAAAAGGCGGAAGACGAAATAAAATTTCAGCCTCTATATTAGGGACCAAAATCATACTTATCCCTAAAATTAATAATTGAATGACATTCAAAAGATCAAAGTGAACCAAATTAATTTTTTTTGGGTCGGGTTTTTGTCATAGCGCAACTGACTCACAGTCACATCTGCACTATTTATTATTTTTTGACGAATTTAGATTTTTAAAATTTTGAATTTTCACTTTAAAGGGTAAAATTATTTTTCTATTTATATTTAGTGTTCTTTTCTTTTTTTAAACCAAAAAGAAATTTTAAAAGACCAATTTCAAAAAAAAATATTTTGTTAATAAATTAATTTTAAAAATCTTTGTTAATGTTGAGCAAAATGATCAAAAATAATTTTCAAAAAAATAAAATTAAGATATATTTAGCTATCAAATATCTTGTGTAAAACATATTTACATATACTTTTATATTTAAAAAAATGAGAAAAAATTTATTTAATTTTAAAATTAATCCAACTAATTTTTCGTCATCTTTCTAAAGTTCTGGATCCATCCTCACAATTAGCAAGGTAAATAGAACTTTATTATGATTATAGTGCACTGAATGTTACACTCTCAACGAGAATTAAAGCTTCTCAAAAAATCTATTTCGAAACTAGCTCTAATTCCAATTTTAAAAGGCACAGGCTGCGTTAACTTTTTATACGTGACAATTTAAAACATATTTATAATGTCTATGCTATTTAATCTGATGCTAAATAATATGGATTAATGTTTGCATTACATGTAATACCCTACCATATTGAGCTTTACGCTTAAGTCGTAAAATAGATATGGTGTAATATTAAGACCTCTAAAATAAAATATGTACATGTAATAGCAGAAAAACTATAATATACTAAAAACCTTGAAGAATATGAAAAATAAAAATCGCGAAAAATAAAGGCGCAACGCTCAAGAAACAAGTTAACTTATGCAAGCTATAACCATCAAACATAATATTATAAAAGTGGAAATAAAGTGCCAAAAAAACAAAATAACAAGCTCATAACTCAGCCTGTAAAGTCAAAACTGGCCGGAAAATAAACCTTTAAGATGATCAAAAGAATAAGTTATGCGAAGAGAAATCTAAGTATAAATATATACATCACTGTACAACAAAATAACCCACTAACCACTTCGCTTTAGGTGTCCAGACGCCTAATGAGATGCCTCTCGACCTATATCTGAAAAATAACAACATAGTATGGGACGAGAACCGGAGGTTCTCAATATGGTAAAGGTGCCACACACATAATATATAAGGTCTGGGAATGCCAGAGGCAATCATAGAACGCCGACACTCAGATTATAGAGCTGAAAGTATTAAAAGAAGCCATAAAAAATAGTTTTCTAAGAGTATCTAAACCTAAATTAACTTAACCTTAAATCTAAATCTCATACTGCCATTCTTCCATATCTCCAACTCCATTATGCATTTCACAGACAAATAAATAGATAAAGGTAAGCACAAAAAGGTTACAAATATTGCAGGTAACAAATATACATTTAACATGGCAAGTACATTTAGGCACACCCATTTAAAGCACAAGCAAGTAATTCAAGTAATATGCATATGATGCATGCCTGTCCTATGACTGATGATGCTCATCTGTCAGTTATCTAGCCAACCTGACAAGTCCGAAAACCTTAGACTGTCCCTCGACGTGCATCCTTAAGAGTCTATGCATAGTTTTTTCTCAAATAATCAATATCGCTCAATGGGGTGTTACATTCCCGGGAATTTATAGTGCCCGGTCACCCTTACGTTGTAGCGTCAACAGAGTATCGAGTTTTCAACCTGGTACACGTGGTGGCAAGCCACAATAATTTATCCAGAGAATCTTGTATCTCAGATCATTCAATCATCGAAACCAAGTATCATACATAATCATTCATTTGAATATCCAGCTAAGTATCACATGTGATTATCCGTAACATTTCATAATCAATTCATCACTTTTCAACTTTACTTCACCTTCAAGTTATCCTCATTCTTAACTTCATTAGGTTTAACACTATTATTTATCACCAAAAGAATGAAAATACAGGTTTAGAAGTTTGAAATAGGTTTTAAAACCTCAAAAATCATGTTTGTTGGAACAGGTGCCACGCGTACGCGTGGAAATGTAAAAATACAGTTCGTGCGCGCGTCCCTTGTCATGCGTACGCGTAAGTGAAATCTTCATGTCACGCGTACGCGTAGGTCACGCATACACGTGGACATAATCTCATGCATGTACATGGAACCAGTCGCGTGTACGTTGCCAAAAAATATGCCATGCGTACGCGTGGGCGTACAATCTTAAAAAGAAATTATATGTATAAATATATCTTATTTCACATATTTTTTATGTGTATTTCGTATATATATACTCATTCATCATAGTTAGAAGCTCCAGCTCCGTATCAAGGTCACGGTCGATATCGTCACTATCATCAATATCGTCACTATCATCAATATCGTCACTATCATCAAAAAGAAAACTCTTAGGCTTGTTATCCAGGAACTTGTTTAGAAATACTGTAATGAAAGGAACATAGGAGTTTGTCGCTAGGTATTTGACCAAATAGGATCGTCCAGTTCCTATAGAACCTATCACTAAAATACCCCTGGGGGGGTAGGGCTAAGCGGAGCGAAAAGGGTTTCCCATGAGATGGGAAATGAAAACTATTAGCCCTACAGGGGGTTTGTGAATAAGTGATTGTCTGATAATGAGCAAGGAATATCCGTCTTTCTGCTAAACAGGATGTATTGAACTCATAATTTATTAGATACTTTTTATGAATGTCAACTAAGTATCGTAAGTAAATTGCTCCCGGTTGTTCAATCATTTGATAACCAGAGTTATTTTTTGATAAAGGATCACTATGAGTCAGACTCAATAGAATTTGATCAATCCTTTTTTCTGTCGTTAAGGTAGAGAACTGAACCAAGAATTCTCTTTCTTTATCATCAATCGAATCACTGTTCGAGAACCAGGATTCTATTTTATCATCAATCCAATCACCATTCACGTTTTTTCTTTTTCTTATCAAGGAATAGATCGCTTTACTTGTATGACTTAGATGTCTCGTATTTCTCGAAAAAGCGATTCGATTGATGAGATTTGGTATGATACTTATGAGATCGAAGAGATTCCAATATTTCTTCTTAGAACGTATTGATTTGACCCCATAAGCGGGACCACCACCCCCTAGCATGTTGCCGCCAGAAGCAAAACCCCGTATTTCTTCTAGAAAATCTCCTAATTGTTCCAGAGCAACTAGAAAGAGATTCTTTAACCAGAAAGAATTCAGTTCAGATGTAGGATACCTATCCAGAAGTTTTCGCAACTCAATCATGTATGATGGAATCATCAAAGATTTGACCTTTTCGAACTCTGTCTGTAACTCTCTGTAGGCTCGAGAAACAAAGAGAAGATGTGTACGAACGAGATATCCAGCAACAAGAAGAAGGAAAAGGATTGAATAGAGGAACTCCCGAACATTTAGCGATCTCAGATGTGTCGATATCAATGGTGACTCATTATTTTGATGAAAAATTTCTTCGGACAGAAGAAGATTATGTAAACACTTACTCGAAATCTCACTTATCAGATTCCATTGTGCCTTCCACAATGGAATCTGAAGAATTCGCCATGATATATCTGATCCATGCATAATATCATGAAAAATGGATACAAATTTTTGGCTGCTACTTAGTATCAGCAATAGGTCTGAAAAAGTATCTAAAAATATTAAATTTAGATATTTGTACCCTGTCGAAGTAAGGAACCATGGTATATATGTTTGGAATAGATTCCATTT
>NC_029779.3:49822416-49827122 GCF_000817695.3 Arachis duranensis
GGAAATTCGTAATCTTCTCCATGTTTCTGTTAATGGAATACAGTGGTAACAGAGTACAGAGAATAAATGTTGAAAACTAGCGATCACATATTTGTGAAATTCTATATTCTGTAATGTATTCTTCTAATAACCTCCTAATTTTGATATAATTTCAGATTCTGGATTTTGAATGCTGAATTGAATTTTGGTATAATTTTATAACGCTGAACAGAATTGATATAATTTTAGATTTTGAATGTCTGTAATTCTGAAATTTGCCGACATTGCTGTAATACCTGAGGTTTTATTTTACTGTAATTGCTGTAATAGCTGAAACATGAAGTTTTTCAGAGGGCAGGGCATGGTTTGTTTTGCACATCTTGAAAAAATGTTACTGCTGATATTGGTTCATAGCTATTTCTAATTACTAATTTGGCATTAATTGAGTGAGTTTTGTCTAATTAAGTCATTATTGATGTTGGTGATTGTTGATTGAATATGGATATAGTATTTTATGTTATGATTTCTTTTAGATATAAATTTTGATGTTTGAATTCAAATGCAGGATTTTAATGAGATGAGATATAGTTTAGTTAGTAGATGGGTTATGAAACTTTAAATTTTATTATTATATGAATGATTGAATTTAAATTTTAAAAGATTAATATTGCATTTTTAATAATTTTATTTTATATATAATGAAACCGGTTTGACCACGGTTGGACCATTAAATTATTGAACTAGTTACTTGACCGATTCAATAACCGGTTCGGTTCTTGCAACCTTGGTAAAATGTGATCTCTTACAATATTTTCTCTCTTATATTTTTTCTTGGTCCCACTTATAAAATAAATAGTGAGAGATTACACTTTACTAGGGGATGGTAAGCGGGGAAGCCAGTCCTGTCCTGCTCTGCCAGAAGCCTGCCTCGCCTCGTCTAGTGAGGCGGTTCTAGAATCCCACCCCGCCCCACCTAACTGCGGGCTAGCGGGCTAAGCCCACCAAAGATCCTTTTTTTTTAAGGTATAAAAAATTATATTTTTTATATTCACATTAAAGTCTTTGTAATTATAAATATCTATTAAACATAATTATAAACCAAGTTTTCATCCAAAACATAATTATAAATATTGTCTTCAAAGTAAAATAAACATAAATCCAAAACATAATTATAAATATTATATCAAAAGTAATATAAACATAATCCAAAATACTCAATTTTCATTTTCATACTTTTGTAAGTTGGATTGGGCAAAGTTGGATTCTAACAAAAAAAATTACAAAAATACTCGTAAAAAAAAACAAAGCCCGGTGGAGAAGCTCACCCTATCCCGCCAAAACCCGCGGTTTAAGCGGTGAGTGTTAGCCGGACTTTTGTTTTTTGGTGGTCCCAATTTTTTAACTCAGCCCTTCTTTTTTAGCAGGTTATGCGGGCCGGTCTGGCGGATTTAGGCTCGTTTGTCACCCCTACACTTTACTTTCTAAAATTGAAAGGATCCAAATATTTTTTTGACGGTCCATTCTTAGAGGCACTAAGATTTGGGAAAAAGACATATAGATCCCTGACTTTTTAAATTTTTGACAAATACATTCCTGACAAAATTTAAATACAAAAAAGTCCCTGACTTTAACAAATGAAGGACAATTTAGTCCTTCCGTCTATTTTCCTCTCATACACCAAATGGAACTGGCTGACGTGGCTGAAACGGTATTCAGATGTCCGTTACAGTGCCATGTCGGAAGGAAAATAAAGTTCGAAGGACAAATAAGTTCTTGACGTCATTTTACAAATAAAATTCGAAGGACAAATAGGTCTTTCAGAATTTTTTTTCAAAATTAATAAACTCCTTTCCTAAATTCTCTCATCTACTTTTCTCCATTTTTATATTTTTCTCTGCTATTTTTACTCTATATATAATTATATTTTATATTAGTAATTTGACAAATCAAAATATGTCATTTGATATTTTTTTACAATTAAAATATTTTTAAATGTAAAAGCATACACATTAAATTATTTTAAATTTTAGATAACAAATGTTAAAATTAATTATTAATAAAAAAATAGACTTTTTCATATAAAAATAATAACTAAAAATCTTATCATTTAATTTTTTATCTGCGGATATCTTGGTTTTCTTAGTCAGAAATTTTTGTCAACTTATGACTTTTTTGTAAAAGTAGTCTGATTTTATAAATATTTTGTATCATGCATAATTTATACTGTTAGAACAAAGTGAACTATAATTTTAAAAAAATTATTCTCATAATGTTATTATGGATAAAAATATTAGTTCTAATATAATACACAAATGCACTAATGCTAACTTAATACATGAATGATGCACAAATAAACTAATGCTAACTTGATACATAAATGAACAGATGCTAACTAATTCCACTGGTATGATGAAAACTAAACTAATGCAATTTAACAAATTCTAATATAATACACAAATGCACTAAAACTGAACTAATGCAATTTAAGAAAAAAATAGAAACAGAACAAGCCCAATTTCTGTAATTTTAATACAAATAATTTAAATTGCAGAATACAAGTTAACTAGATTTCAAAATACAAGCATAATTTTATAAACTAAATTCTCATAATAGAAACATAATAGAAGCATAATAAAAAAAATTCTTAAGGGCCTATTTGTCTTTCGAACTTTATTTGCAAAATGACGTCAAGGACTTATTTGTCCTTCGAACTTTATTCCCCTTCCAGCGTGGCACCGTAACGGACACTTGGACACCGTTTCAGCCACATCAGCCAGTTCCATTTGATGTATGAGAGGCAAATAGACGGAAGGACTAAATTGTCCTCCGTTTGTTAAAGTTATGGACTTTTTTGTATTTAAATTTTATTAAAAATGTATTTGTCAAAAATTAAAAAAAGTCAAGACCTATCTGTCTTTTTTTCCTAATCCATGGAAGCCTCCGAATGTATATGATCGGGCGTAAGGCCCCATATTTAACAAGTAGAGTTGGCAATGGGCATGGGAGTGGGCTAATGTTATTACCGGGCTGGGATGATTCTTTTATATATTTTTTGTGCGATTGAAATCTTAGGTGTCTTGTCTTTCCAGTCCGCAACTATATTCGAGCCTGACCCAAGTTAGTAGCTACTCCAAGTACTAGGCCCAAGAAAAAATACACCATGTACTTTGTAGTTGACTTTCGTTTTTAGTCTATGTAATCGACAAAAAAAATAAATTATTTTAATGAAATTTTTTTCAATTGACAGTATTTAAGAAAATTCTAGCATATGTTGGCATTTGAATAAATTGATATCTTAAAATTGTTAAGAAAGTGACACAAGAGTAAAGTGTATGTTAAGATGAATTCAAAGAGAAGCAACAGGAATTATGATAGATTAGATTATAAAATTGGAGTTTTAATAATGGTTTGGATTTTGGAATTATCCATATGTTGATAGGTAGAGCGTAATTGTGAGGAAGCCAGGTGTGTGGCATGGATTGGTGGTTGATAATATTAAGATATTTGAAGGAGTGTGATGGTGTGATCCAAGGTGGCAGTGGGTGGTCCCACAGAATCTAAAGGCAGCCAACAAGAAGGGAGTAATGGATTTGCGGATATAAGAAGCGAGATAAAACGATAAGCCAGAACGCACGTGAACCGTGGGATCGAAATATCCTGGGAGGCAACGGTGGAAGAGAAAGGAGGAACAAGAGCCACATGAATGCAATAGAAATGAGGGCCATGCACTTAACATTCCTTGCTTGTTTTGATATCAGCAGAGCGAGATGGCGACTGTAACAACGCAGGCTTCAGCGACTGTATTGAGGCCATGCCCTTCTTCCAAGGCAAGGTTCCTGTCTGGCTCATCTGGCAGACTCAACAGGGAGGTGTCGTTTAGGCCATTGAGATCTCCTTCTTTCAAGGTGGAAGCCAAGAAAGGAGAGTGGTTGCCTGGCTTGGCCTCTCCAGCTTATCTGAATGGCAGGTATACATGCAATAAAGACTATTGTTAATATTTTTTATTACATGAATTATGTAATGTTAATGAATTATTATGGTTGTGATGAAGTCTTCCGGGAGACAATGGATTCGACCCGTTGGGGCTAGCAGAGGACCCAGAGAACCTGAAGTGGTTTGTACAGGCAGAGCTGGTGAACGGGAGATGGGCGATGCTGGGGGTGGCAGGGATGCTGCTGCCGGAGGTGTTCACGAGCATAGGGATCATAAATGTTCCGAAATGGTACGACGCAGGGAAGGAGGAGTACTTCGCGTCTTCGTCCACCCTGTTTGTGATAGAGTTCATACTCTTCCATTACGTTGAGATCAGGAGATGGCAGGACATCAAGAACCCTGGGAGTGTGAACCAAGACCCCATCTTCAAGCAGTACAGCCTCCCCCCCAACGAGGTCGGCTACCCTGGTGGCATCTTCAACCCCCTCAACTTCGCCCCCACTCTTGAGGCCAAGGAGAAGGAGCTTGCCAATGGCCGCTTGGCTATGCTTGCCTTCTTGGGTTTTATTGTTCAGCACAACGTCACTGGCAAAGGCCCCTTTGACAACCTCTTGCAGCACATCTCTGACCCTTGGCACAATACCATTGTTCAAACCCTCTCTTCCAACTAATTCTATTCTTCCTCGCCTTTCTTTTCATTGTACAGACCAACTACTAAGATGTATTGAGACCCCTTTCATATTTTTAATGGAATACTAGTAAGAGTTTGCTCCCTATGAGCCAAAGAATGTGCT
>NC_029779.3:49827152-49832586 GCF_000817695.3 Arachis duranensis
ATATGCATGATATTCATATTCAGAAGCACTTCATAACGAAAATGCAGATACATATGGTCTCAGCTAAATACATTTCGCATAGATACAGGAAAAAGAATATCTGTATGTCATTTCAAGCAAGAAGAAATGTTCCACCATGAAACTTAAGGCTGGCTGTAATTTACGTTCAAGTTACAAGTCAATATATATATAGGCTTCCCTGCGAGAAGGGCAATTGTAATGTGTATATCACATAATTTTGTTAGTTACTTTGCTTTCCAATTTGAAACAATACATATACGTAGGCGAGTTCTATGATGCTCCCTTAAGACAATCATGGCAAGTTGCAACTAAATGAAAGCATTACACCAGCATGCATGGAAAAGCTTTGAAACTCTGTGAATGTCACTTTGTTTTATCATTTATGTAATTCAGTCAGATTCATGTTCTTTATTTTGCTCTTTTTTTTTTTCAAGACAATCAAATTAAGATAATAAACTTTTTTTTGTGTGTGTAATTGTTCAAATTATTTTAACGATATATCCATCAACTGTTATAGCACTTCTAGTTAATTAGATTCTCATGAAATTTAAAGCGGAATTAATTTTATTCACCTTTACTTTTAACATATTGAGTCTTCTTGTCGATTCGGTATTTTATACACTTTCTGTTGTCTTTTATAGCGAGCTCTTTTAGACAGTTAGTTTTGTCAGTAATTTTTTGGTGTTGCATTGTAAGCTCAACTATTTTATATAGTCGAGTCTTTAAAGTTTTCTCCCATTTTATGGTAAAAACTTTAATCTACGATCGAAAAAATATATCTACCTTCTGTCATATTTGGCAACGAACTAAGAATGGTTAACAATTTTGTTCGAGTGAAGATTTCAAGTTACCCTATTTCAGTCATATAATTATTAATCTAATTTACCAATCTTTAATTCCCCCAATTCTGTATTAATTGAACATATTAAATTGTGTGTTGTGTCTATCTCATCATGTTTTTATTGACAATTTTCGATCTCTTGATGTAAAAAGAGCGACGAAAAAACAAAAGAATAAACAAACACAAAAAATATTGCTTTTTTCAACTAACATATTATTATCTTTCTTTTTTTTTTCTTTTTTTTTTGACACGCCTTTGTGAGAATATTGAAAGATAAATAACACAAGTGATGCAAATAAACTAAATTATATTGAAAGAAATTGTAATTAAATTTGTCTCTTGACTATTATTGTGTAAATTACACTGAGATATCTGATATACATAGAGTTTGAACATAATCAGCTAGTGAGAGATATTTTTAGGAAAGCTTAATTGCTTTGACAGCACACCAATGATGTTCAATCGGATTCTGTATGAATTGACTGACACGGTTTACAGCAAATATAATTTTTGTATGTCTGAGAGTTGCATTATGTAAGCCTCTAACTATAAACATGTAAAATTTTGGATTTTCAAATGGTGAGAGCCTTGTGATACAAGTTTTAATGAGGATATCACAGGGATTGGCATAGATTTAGAATTTGGCATCAGATGCAAATTGAGAAAAAAGAACCAATTGCTGCCAAGTAACAAAGTTGGTATCATCTAGTTTATCTGGAATAGGAGTCAGAAACAATTTGTTGTTGTTGCTGGTGGTGAAAATTACTAAGGTTATGGATCAACTTGAAGCTCTTAATACCATGTGAGAATATTGAAAGATGAATAACACAAGTAATGCAGAAAAACTGAACTGTATTAAAAGAAATTATAATTTGTCTCTTAATTATTATTGTGTGAATTACACTGAGATATCTGATATATATAGAGTTTAGACATAACCAACTAGTGATAGATATTCTTAGAAAAGTTTAAACCAAGACTTGGCACCTAAACCTGACACATATTGCCATCTTTATCCTTCACACTCCATTTAGCCTTCTTTTTATGAAGTGAAAAAGAAAAGGAGGGAAGCTAAGATTTTGACTTTCTTACCGTTGCTAGGATAAATGTAATTTGGTGGAGTTTCATTGAACATCCAATTCATCAAATTCTTTGTTATTAATACTCAGTTTATCACTCTCAAAATCATAGTGGGATTAGATGATATAAATGGCAAGAGATGTTTCCCCGAAACTGGAAATAAGTTGTTGAATTAATGGTACAAGTGTTACTGAACAGTAAATTCCCAACAAAAGAAAATGAAGATATGAGAAAAGTCAATTTCCATCCAATAACATGTTGATGCATAGCATAGGCACCAAGCCTGTTCAATATATAAACAACTTTAATTTGTGGCTCATCCACTATATGTTATATTCAAATAATTTAAGAGTAATTTAATTGTAGGACTCTTTAGTGGGAAGCTGAGTCCGTATCCATTGAAGTTGACAATGGAATTGAAGCAGCAATTGCTTTTGCTTTTCTAATAAGTCGACTTTATAAGTGGTTTTACTTCCAAAACCGTGTCCCTTGGCCAAAGTGATTCTGCTTTACTCTTTACACTGTAGTTAATATTATAATGCAGAGTTGATGGAAAGTGGCTTAACACCTGCTCGTGTCAAACCTCATAATGCAATTAAAGCACATCCGGCCAATTGAAGAAAACTAGTAGTGGGGCCAATTTTGCAAATGAGTGGTGGTCTTGGTCTAAAGCATGAAGTCATAGTTATCGGAAGCAAATAAGTGATCTACACAACTGAGTTATTGGATTATTAATTCAACTAATAGATCATCAGTTAAATCGATTAATTCGGTCATAAATAGATAATTACATAATATTTTATTTTATTTTTTATTNTAAAATATTATTTTTAAAATTTGTAAATATAATTTATTTTTATTTATGTAATATATTTAATAAAAAATATTATGTATAAAAAATAATATATATTTTTTAATTTAACCAGATCATTTTTAACCAATTTTAATAAGGTTTGACCAATTTTTATCAGGTTTATTAAGTTTAACCGAATTAATTATTTAACCGATTTAAATAATAACACAGCTTAAATTAATAATCGAGTAATCGGTTTTTGGTTCGACTAATCAGGACGGATTTGATAACTATGAATAAAGCACTTTGTCCATTCTAATCAATGTTTACCATAATCCAAACATCATTTTAGGGAATTGAGATATATAAAATCAAGAAATTAATTGTCATGAATTAGAATTGGGAAATAAGAATAAAGAGTATCCTTGATATATTTGCAAGTAGTAGCACTAGTAGTAGTTTGCAGTGAAGGGTATGGAATATGAAATTTGCAAGAAGCTACTATTTTAATTAGTTATTATGGACAGAATTGATGATGATGCTAACTTCCAACGAACTATCATAATTGAAAATTGTCATGGACATCTGGAGGAAATGAAAACAAAGGTTGCTTTCTTTTGGAAAAGGGAAGAAAGGCAGAAAAAAAGGAAATGGGTGGAAAGAGCCAAAAAGTAACAAAGAGCGCAATGGCAAGAGGAAAAGGATTCATTTTTTCGCATCTAAGGGTCCCATACCAATTCATGTTATTCACAAAGTGTGGCTTGCGTTAGATTCAACCTCTCAAAATATCTAGCTGATGTTTTCTTCTTCTAGGACATGTTGGGTTAGGTTGGTTTTGGTGTAAAGTGGATATTTTCGCATATTTTAATATCATTTCAATTGCTGTGAGTATATATTTTAAGAAGAGTTTTAGATATATCAAAAATATTGATGTTCCAGTTATTTTAACCATTGATCTGAATTATAAAAATATATATAATATATATTAATTAAAATCAACAGTTAAAATAACTGGTTTGCACATGTATATATTATCATATTTTTTTTAAATGGTTAAAATAATCGTTTAAATTTCATCTGAATTAGTTTTTCAAATTTTTACTTTTGTCGAGGTTTTCTTTGAATTAGTGAGAGTTTTAAAGCCTTATAAAACTATAGCTAATCTTTAACCTATTGTAAAATTTTAAACCATTTAATTTGAAATAAAATTTTAAATTATATTAAAAACCTTCGAAAATGAATTCAATTTCTTCAAAATATAGTTTTTTTAAATCCCACATTTGAATCAAACAAAAATTTAATTGACAAGGTAAAAAAGAAGAGCAGAAAACGACGAATGACAAAAAACACGAGCGGCGACAGCGAAGAGCAGCAACGATGACCCTTCTCCTTCCCTCTTCCCTCTTCTCCTTCCTTTCGTTTTCTTTTCCTTTCCCAAACCAAACACCCCTGGGAATTGTGATACCCTTTTCTTTTTTCCGTTTAACCCATTCTTTTTTGTAGTTAGAGATATTTTTGGAATAAAAATTTAAAATTTAGTGAAAATGACAATTTTAAAATTAAGTTAAACCTTAGGGACTATTTTGTAGGTAAAAAAAGACTGAGAACGAAAAAAATTTTCTAACTCCTATTTTAGGACCAAAATCGTAACCTAATTTTTAACCTATTGTAAAATTTTAAACCCTTTAATTTGAAATACAATTTTAAATTAAAATTCCGCTAAGGAGCCAATAAAGTATTTGTACAATGTATACAATGAACTATTTATTTGGCTCGATACGAATTAAAAATAAAAATTACTATATTATACACATTAGACACGAATTATATTAAGTCCCCATATTTTTTCTTTAAATTATATTAAAAACCTTCGAAAGTGAATTCAATCTCTTCAAAATGTAGTTTTTTTAAATCCCACACTTGAATCAAACAAAAATTTAATTGACAAGGTAAAAAGGATACGAAAAAACTAATCCAATATAAAAGAAAAGACAAATAGGTTGTTCAATTTTTTCTAAGGTGAGTATGATGGTAAAAAAAAACATGGGAACAAAAGATGTGAAGGTCAAGGAACCAACAAAATAACAAATGAAAAAAAAAATGCGCTCCGTGTACATAAAAGTCGGTCATTAGTATAAAATTTATGTTGGAATATAAATATACTTTAAAAATAAATTAAACTACATTTGTAATTATACATAAATATATTAATAATTGATTTTAGTGTACGAATAACATTTTTGTAAAAAATGTTTAAACAATTGTAACCCATAAAAATGTTTAATAATAGGATTTGAAACTGCCAAAACTGGAAAAAATCCACACAAATGAGTGGAAATGGGTTCGGACTGATCTTTAATCTTTTTAACTTAATTCTACTTTTGAAAATTTAAATTTGATCTGATATTGTGAATGCATATATTTTAGGGGCCCAGATTTGATGTTAATTGTATGCTTAGAACCTTTTGGTGCAGACAGAGGTAAAGGTAGCTGGCAATGGCATGTTTTAGATTCAAGCTTATCCTCTTAATTCCCCAATGCGGTCTCCATTCCAAGGTTCCCACTCTATGATCAGTGTTTCTTTGCATCTATGGAAATAACTTCTAAGGATAAAAACAAGCAACAAAAGCAAAATGCTTATGTTTTTCTAGTTTCAAATTCAGAAGAATCACGAGCTGAGTTATGACTATGAGAACAGG
>NC_029779.3:49832632-49867816 GCF_000817695.3 Arachis duranensis
TGGACTCAAGATTTTTATCTTATCTTTTTTGAGAAAAGCAGATACCTCTTCCCATGACAGTTGGGGAACTATTAAGTATTATGTATTAACAAAAAAATTGCTACTTTTTTCTATAAAGAAGCAACAGCATGTACAACAATCCCTTTGCATAAGAAAAACACATTGCCTCTTGATTTTTATACATAGCAAAGATCTTTTTCTATCTCTAGCCAGTAATTTCACACACACACACACACACATATATCTTTATGTAATATGTACATTAACTCAAGCACAGAAAACTAGGCACATAAAAAAGAAAGGCGGGAAGCTGGTCATAGTGGCACATGAAAAGGGAAAACAAAAACTCCTGCTCCCTCCACTTGCACTGAGGAAATCAGAGACTACCAACTTTCCCTTGACAGTCCAATCTAATGAATGCTCAGAGCTGAAAGATGGTCACCGCCTCTATCGTCAGGCACTGTACAAGATAAGCATCTCAAAGGATTGCTAATTCATGAGTTCTCATGAAAATGAAGGGATCTAGACAAGGCTGCAGGGTTAGCCAGCAACACTGGCGAGGTTTCAACCACTTTATTCTTCTCTTCCTTGTTTGATTGGAAAGCCTTAAACATTCCACCCCCAATGACACATTCATTCTTGATTCCTAGAGTTGCCCATATAGAACTCTTTGCAGCTTCACTTGGATCATCAATTCTTAAAGTTTTGGGAACCAAAACACACCCATTTCTCTGCCTTGGAGGTTCTTCCTTTTGCCTATAGTCTTGCTTGACCGTGTCATCATCAGCATCATCCCTGGAGTGCTTCCCTAGAGTAGATGGATGTGAGGGGAACCACGGAACATTCCAATTCCAAAAAGGAGCCGGGTAGAATGAAATGGGAAATCCAGGAGGACACAGAGCAGAATTCCAGGGATAAGGCCAAGGAACACTAGGAATGCATGGGACTTGGGGAGGGCTTTGTGCTAAAGGCTCTTGGGATGCGGTTTTTCCTGTTTCCTCCATGGTAATGGAAGATCCACTCGAGCAGTCATCGCCATTTTCTCCACTTTGATCCTCAATTCCATGAAAACCGTTGAGGACAGACGCCATGGAATCACATATGGGTGGTGGTGGTGTATCCAATCCAAAGCTGAGGACTCTGCCACTGGATTTCAAGGTCCCATCAGAGATGGTGATGTGGCGATAGTGGGAGGCGCTGGCGCTGTTCTTGTTCTTTCTCCTGCCTGCCCCAACTGGCACGTTCCTCATGGCGCCGCCTGCAGTCCAGTATCTTTGGCACGCCTTGCAGAAGTAGCGCGGCTGGTTGACGTTGTAGTTGTTGTAGTAGCAGAACTTGGTGTCCATGCTTTTGCAGCGCGGACATGGAAGCACTTTATCCGGCTTCTTCACTGCCTTCTCTTGCTCTGCATCGCTTTGCTCCTTCTTTATTTTTGCACTTTCTTCCTCTATGGATGGTGTTTTTGGGTTCTGAACACTCCAATCCTTTCTTTTATTGATCTCTGCATTTCCATTTCGAGAAGGATCAGCCTCTTTCTTTTTCTCAGTAACTTCATCAGCTCCACCATCCTAATATTTTTGTAAAACAAACATGTTTTTTCTTCATTATTCAAATAACACCATAGAGATGCCATCACGGTACCAATAGCAATAAGATCAAGGGAAACCGGAAAACTAATAAGGTGGTTTAATTTAAGATTCACAAAACAGTAAAATATATATATTCATCGCTAAGACCAAGTTACAAAAACGAACATTAGGTCCTTTGCAGTCGGTCATAAAATTGAAAACTGGGGGTGGAACCAGCACCAATCAGTTTTGTTCTGTTTCTCCCTTCTTTTTTTTATTGAAAACAATTGTGTGTGGTAAGGAGAAGAACGAATCGGATTATTCAAACAATTAAAATTACGAAAATTGTTCAGTAGGTTGTTTAATTTCAGTCATTACGAAAATGACGAATTGGACGCTAAACTTTCGAAACAGAAAATTCTTTTCTTTATTAAAAAAGATGTAGTTCTATTTGCACTGGTTGAGAAAAAGGTGAGCTGAAAGCAGCTACAATTTGCAGTTAAATGAAAAAAGGAAATAGGATGGTGAATTTTGCAATTGTGAAGAAGTATGAAAGGGGGTGGGTGCACACACCTTGTGTCCTACTTGTTTGTCCACCTCATCATCCTCTAATTCCGCGGCATTGAGAGCAGCTTCACCGGGAAAGGGAATCTTCTTCCCAAAGAGAGTAATTGCAGGGTCCTTGTTATCTACCATCTTCATGTTTATTGGCTAGAGCAGTTGTAGCAGTTTGGTTCGTTAGTGCGTGCGGGAGAAAGTTGGTTATTTTGGAGTTTGGGTTTGGCAGAGGGCAATTGGGAATGGAATGGAGGCAGGAGGAGTTGGATTTTGATCCGTTTAAACGAGACGAGGGTGCCACGTCACCATTGGGTCTCCATTCTCGGCCACAAGTTCTTGTGGCCACTATTTCTAATTTTCTATTCCTTCCACTCACTCACTCCCTCCCTCCCTTTTCCTCTAACTCCACCCCTTCAGCCATGTCATCATTTCCTTTTTTTATTATTATTAGTGTCGATAATTTTTAGTATTTTTTTTATTATTTGACCAGTATAAACACTAAATTATTTTTAATAAATAAATTTTATTAATTTATTTGCATAAATTTTAATAAATATAAGTATAAATTATATATTTTTTTGTATAAAATTTTTTGTAAATATAAATATAAATTATTGCTGACTAAAAATAATAATATTTAGTGACAATGTAGTGTTGTTTTTTATCCAAAAATAACACTTGCTGATTACTCCATGTTCGTACATATCAATATCTTGAGACTATATAGTTCTCATATACATATCCATAAAAGTGGATAAACTACTATACATGGAGATTGAAGCATACAAGATGTAAACAAAAAGAGCAGAAACATATCTTTATGGAACCTAAAATTAAAGTTATGAATTGAAATTTGAATTAGAAAATATCAGTGCTTAGGTGAAAAGAAAAGGGCATTGGACATGGCAGATACGTAACAGAAGCTCTATAAACGGATTCAAGTACCCTTTCAATTCATATAGATGTTATGTGAATACTTATGTTGATACATAAAACTTAAAAGCTTCTTGACATTATTTCAACTTCAATGGTGATGTACTAACTAATAATATGATTATTATTTTTTTAAATATAATAATTTATTAAAAGATATTTTGGTAAGTAAAATTTAATGATAAAAAATAAAATATTTTTTAATGGATATTTTTTTAAAAAATAATTTTTTTCTTAAAAAATTGATAAAGTTAACTAGTTAATACAAAAAAAAATTAAAATGGATTAAAGATGAGGTTTTTTAAAAGTTAGAAGGGAGGAGAATATACTTTTATAAAATAGAGGGGAGAGGGGTGTCATTTTAGCATCTCGTAAGGAAGGAAAGTAGAATTTTCTCTAAATATAAATATAAATTATAACTAATTAAGTGTTAAAAAAATAGGATTAAGTATATTTTTTGTTTCTGAAATTTAACAAAAATTTTGAAAATATTTCTAAATTTTATTTTGTTTTAATTTTGTCTCAAAAATTTTTAATTTGCATCAAATATATTTCTAATGGCTAATTTTTAAAAAAATTTAAGACCAATTCAACAACAATTTTATAAAAATAACTCTCAACACAAGTAAATCAAGCATAATTTTTACGTATTCTTATTAGATTGCCCTTAAATTTTTTAAAAATTTAACCGTCGATAATATATTTAATGTAAATTGAAAATTTTTAAAACAAAATTAAAATAAAATAAATCTTAAAATATTTTAAAATTTTTTGACAAACTTTAAAAATAAAAAATATACTTTATCCAAAAAAAAATATATTTACAGACGAGATACATTACTCTTATTTTATTCCTTTTCTACTCAACTCTCTCTTCGACTTCATCGACGCTGACCCAATTTTTTTGTTATCGTGGAAACATCTCATTGGTCCCACGCTAGATAATATCTTCCAACCAAACAATGCCAAATTGTTGCATCCACATGTGGACAAGAAAAAAAAAAGACAAAAATTGCAAATTAAATTAAATAAGGGATTGCCTTTTCTTTCTCTTTGATATTTTGTTGACATTATGGACATTTTTTAATTTATTTATTTTATAATGCTAATATTCAGATTTCATCATATGAAATCTAAAAGAAACAAATGTTAAATTACATGAATCAAATTTGGAAAAACGTAATATTATTAGATGATTTATAATCAAATTGATTTGTACCCTTAAAATTCAAACGAACCTGTGATTTGCATCGTAAAACCTGTGATTTGCATCGTAACTTCATTCAATGAGAAGTTGAGAACTTCATTTGGATTTTTCAAAAAAAGTAAAAAAAATTGCCCTTTATTAATTAGCCAGGTAATGGGAGGAGAAGGGGAATATACTACTTATTAGTATGAAAATAGAATTAATGATAAATTAAGTGAAAAAATATAAGAATCAACTTTTAGTTAGTCAATATTAATCAATTTTTAAATTTATAATTTAGAATATAGAGTTAAAAATTTATAATTTATAATTTATAATTTAAAACAAATAAAATAATTTTTTAAAAATGAGCTGATGTTAGTTGAAAAAAAATAATTCTTTAGTATTATTCAAATTAAATTATTTAAAGGGATTAAAGAACTGTTTAGATGAACTTTTAATAATTTAAGAAATTGAAAAAATAAAAATAATTTGATATTTAAATATTGTATATAAAATACTTTTAGTCTATTATTATGTTTAGATATAATAATAGAGCAATGCTAAGAGGCCAGTAATTTTTGTGATTGTTAGCCATCAATTAGCCATCAATAATGATTTGATGGTGTGAGATTTCATTCAATGACTCACCTTTTTCTGCTGGTTACATGTTGGCCAAAATTTAATAGAATTGCTGGCCCCCTAGACTTTTCCATAATAATATATGTAAAAGTATTTTGTATTTATTTTGTCATGTTAAAACTTTTTTAAAATATTTAAAAAAAGAATTGTAATTTTTTAAAAATGATATTTTTCTGATGTTTCTAACTTTTATTACCAAAAAATTTGTTAAACATACTAAAATTTTAAAAAATAATTAAAAAAGATTTTTAATTATTTAATGATATTCAAACACACACGAAAATTTTTAGTTTATTTACTTTTAAAAAATATCCATCTGTTATTTCTACGAAGTTTGTTTGTATATGTTGACAACAAGAATCAATAGCGCAACTGATGGACATGTGTGGTTCGGAAGCAAATTTGTCAAAAATCAAAATAGTAGACGGAAAAGAGAAAAAGAGGGTTAGATTAACATAAAATAAGATTAAAAAAAGAAAGGAGCAAGGTGGGAAGTTTCTGAGGGTGACTGGGATTAAAGTTTAACCCAGTAATAATCCTATACTAATCTATAGATAAAGGAGCAAAAAGAAAAAGATTGATGTATCCTATAAAGTCTCAATACTGATAGAGGCAATGCAAACCCACTCATTTTATTTTTTACAGATATTGAGGAAAACAGATAGATTATAATAATCAACATTTTTAATTTTGAAGACGTGTCGATATCAGGACACGTGGTGGTCATCCATGCATCACTCCGCTATCAGTTGCTTTAACAAACTGCGTTCCACAAAGGCCATGGACACGTGTCCAGCTCAGTGAATGGCACACGTAAGGGAGGAAAAAGGTGCCGTGGCCCGTGGGTGCACAAAGTTTGGAATCTTTCGGTCCTAGAGGTCAACCAGTTTCATAGACTTTAATTTAAGCCTGAGAGAGATTTTAACTTAAGAGTATATATCTTCATAGATTTTTAAAAAAATTTATATTAAATATTTTTGTTTCCAAAAAAAATTATTATATTAAGATTTTTAAATTTTATAAAATAGCATATATAAATTTTTATCGTAATCAATATTTTTATAATATTTAACAATTTTTGTATAATAAAAATGTTTTGAAAACAAAAATGCTCGATACAGAATTTTTTAAGAAACTATTTGAATATATATTTTTAATTTAATTAAACTAAGATTAATATTAAAACGTACAAGTCAATTGTAACTTTAGATGATTAAAGTTTGCTCTTCATAATGCTTGGGGCTGCCGCTTGGTCGGTTTAGGGTTACTTAAACACATTTAATATTATGTATCTGACAAATAATTTGATGGGGATTGGCACGTCGTTCAACTTTTTAGTATATATATATATATATTATTTAAATAAATTATTTGGCTTACGTAATTTCTCTAAATAGTTTTAGTCTTAAACTCGTGTGTTTTAATTAATATATAAATTATTGTATTTTGGGACGATTTATGCATGAATTGTATAGCTGAAGAAGGTATAAATTGTCCTAATTCCTTGTGTGTTAGAAGAAATAAGTAAATTGTTCTATACTAAGATAGTTAATGCCTTTTAACCTAAAATCCTTTATCCTGACACGATTTACGTGCTGCTTCCTAACCCTCTATCTCCTAGCACAATTTACGTGGGAGTCCAATCCCACGATATCCTAGCATGATTTACGTAAAAATTTTTATCCCTCGATACCCTAGGACGAGTTATGTGTTACTAAGATAAGGCACGTTAGTTTGGGACGATTTACGTGCAAAAATACAATACCTGATATCATGAAACAATTCATATGCTGGAAGAGCCTATAAATACAAGAGGATGATCTGTGTGGAGCCATATTTCAGCTGAGGGTTGCGAAAAGATGGTTGAGAGTGTGTTTTTGTTAGTTCATCATCGGAGAAAGATCTATAAAAATACAAGTGAGGGTGTAACGTTCAATAGCAAAAAACAGGTTGGAGTGTTCATAAATCCATCAACGAGTTTAGATTATTTACGAAATAGCATATTACAAAAGTTAGGTAAGTGCGGTAAAAAGCTTGTGAAGCATATGTTCTTTAGGATCCCTATCTTACTTAGGTAAGGTTATGTACAGTTTGAAAAATATGATATGCTAGGTGATGACGACATTCGTGTTATATTTTACAGTCAATCCAAATTTTCAGATTTGGGAGCTATGGAGTTGTTCGCGAGAATGGCTGATGTGGAGGGTAGCTCCGATGGATCTGCTCCAAATTCGCCCACCGTCGGAGTAGATGGTGCTTCAAGTGCCATTCCAACCCGTCAGACGTTGCCGCCCACGTTTCATCTCCATCATTTGCAGCCCAACTGCCTATTCATGCCGATGATGGAGATTACCTGGGTGATGTGCGTACCTTCGAAGAGCTTGTGGCGGCAATAAGAGGGGGACCAGTATTGGATGGTGCAATTACGTTCATGGAGGTCAGGGATAGGGATCCACTTGCTGAGGTCATAGGCGATGATGATTCAGATTCAGAACCACCCATTATTGGTGATGAATCTGACGGTGAGGATGACACAAGATTAGTTGGGAGATCGCAAGGCCAATCAAGTTCTCAGACACAACAGTATCCTCCACACTTTTCTACCTTGGATCTTGAGGTAATGAATCAACTAGCATTTCCAGGTCAACAAATGTCAACTATTCACAGAGATGAGCACGCTATGTATGGGACAGAGGAGTTTGAGGTCCGGCAGCGACTTCAGAGTAAGGAGAAGGCAGTGTTGACAGTGAAGAGTTATAATATTCGTCGTGGTGTTCAGTATAAGGTGTTTGAGTCGTACCAGTTGAAGTATCACGGGAAGTGCGTTCAGTTATAATATTCTTTACATTCCGATTGGAAACTCTACAGAGACACCTATACAACCAAAACAACGTGGCCAAACACCTGCTATACCTACCGGGTCCGTCGAGATCTACAACATACGGGAGCCAGCCTAAGTGAACTCTAGCACCAGACTCGTTGCCAAAAAGAATCGTGGACAATAACATCATGATGTAACCACACGCATAGACCTGTACGTCGGCTCTGTAGTATCAGTCGGCATGACTCTGAACCTGTTTTGAAACCAGCCATACGACACGGTGAACTCATCGATACAGTCCTCAGGAGGAAGTCCACCGAACAACTCTTCAAACCACTGCCACGCAGGCTTTCCACCCTCCATCAACTGCTCAAATCCACTGAGACACCACTAACTGGAAATCCATCAACAGGGAGGCCGAACTGATATGCCACATCCTGTAAAGTAACAGTGCACTCCCTACATGGCACGTGAAAAGTGTGAGTCTCTGGACGCCATCGCTCAACAAAGGCACTAACCATTGGCTCATCTAGCTTATACTAATAATCATTTAGCCTAGCAACATGTAGCAATCCGGCGCTATCTAGGTAAGGCATAATACGGTCATGCAATATCATCTTTTGGTGCCTACGGATGCTCCATACACACCGGATTGGCTGATAATAGAATAACAAGCACAGTCACAACTCAACATCGCATAACAACCAAAAACATGTATCAGAAATCAACCTCACCCCTAAGCCAAACAAGAACCATACCAATCCTAAGCATGTTAAGCTTAAGGTTTTACAAATTTCTAACACAACAAGCTTTTTTTTTCCCAAAAAAACTCACATTATTATAACTAAACACATCAACGTCATTGACTATATCAGTTGTAAACCAAATTAACCACTAACCTCTTCGTCGATAAAACCTGCCACATGCGTGATGCCATTCAATCGGTACATGTCACATTCGTTCCTCGCCATCTTGCATCACCCCCCAACGCCACCAAACCAACCTTCAACCGTCGCCAACCCAACCTTCCACCGCCGCCCTTATCACCTCAATCCTCCGTCGTGGGCCACCCTCAACGCCGTGCACCGGAGGCCACCCCTTTCGCCGCCTAACCAACCCTCCACCGCCGCCGACTTTCCTCCATCACACCCTTCCTTCACTTTTTGGCCATGGCACTCCTCCACTCAAGTAAGTTCCTCGCCGCTAATGGGGCCTCACGAATGAGACATTACTCGTGGTAAGGAAACTAGGGTTGGAGGGTAATACATGATTCATTCTAGGCTGTTGAGGGGTGTATAGATGCATGTAAATTGTGCTGGGTTGGTGGGGGTTAGGATTGCATGTAAATCGTGCTAAGGTATTGTGGGGATTGGATTCGCACGTAAATCGTGCTAGGGGGTAGAGGGTCAGGAAGCAACACGTAAATCGTGCCAGGGTAGAGGATTTTAGGTTAAAAAGCATTAACCATCTTAGCTTAGGACGATTTACTTGTTTCTTCTAATACACAGGGGGCTTGAACGATTTATGCCTTTTTCAGCTATGCAATTCATGTATAAATCGTCGCAAGGTGCAATGATTTATATATTGATTAAAACACACGAGTCTAGAATGATTTATATATTATATGGTTTAGGAGATTCCTTAAAGACTTTAATTGTGTATAATTAACACAACACATTTAAACTATTTATGTGGATTCCAAGATGGAAATATTGTATGTAATTGACTCATTCTTCCTTTTCATTATTTGTTAAGTAGAGGAACCTCAAAAAGGTACAATTTAATATTAGAGGAATTATTCGAAACATACAGTATTTTAGATTTTTTTTTGTTTTTTTTTTTTACATTAGACACTTTAATTAAGAGTTCATAATGGAAGAAATTTAATTAAGAAATTTGATAGGAAGATTGGTAATGAGGCTTGGCTATCTATATTTATTTTAAGATCTTGAGTAAATTACACTTAGACTATTGTCTTGATGTAATTTGCAATAATGGAACTTTTAGAGTAGAAAATTCTCATTTTTTTAGATTTTAGACTATATAGACAATTTATTCTTTTTATAAGTAGTGGAATTATTAAGAGATTATAATTAGTATAACAAATTTTTTTGGAATTTAATCCTAAAGTCTTTGATAATATATTTTTGAGAAAGAAGAAGTTGAAAAGACAAATTCATCATATCCAAAAGTGATTGAAAGTTACTGGTATTATGTTTTTGAAAATCAAAGAAACTGAGTTAAGAAAAGACTATAAAAAACTATTGTTACAAGAAGAGCTCTTTTGATATTAGAAATATAAATATAAAAAATTTTCATCTTGCAAAATTTGTTATGCAAAAATCAAAACAAAGTTCATGATCTTTATGTTAAAGGTGATTTTTGTCCTACTGATCTAGATTTTCTCCATCATGAGACTCTCACATTTTATAAGGATCTATTTGGCACAATTGAAGAAGTTGAAATTGATTGTTTAAGGGACGTTCTCATGCTCTTTGTGAGTGTGAGGTTGGAGCTTTGCTTATTACACTAGTCTTCTTTGTAGAGGTGAAGTTAGCAGTCTTAAATATGAATCCTTTCAAAGCTTCTGATCCGGATGATTTTTAATTTTTTTTCCTTTCAAAGAATATTAAGAGATAGTGGACAGTTAAATTTGGAATATTGTCAGAAGGGCTTTTTCTAGCGATCTTTTCAACCTTAGGATGATTTCTCTTGGTGTATCGACCTTTCTAATCAATATTTCTGATTTGATAAGTGGTGTCTTGATGATCCAATTGCTAAGGATCTTTTTTTGTGTGCATATTTATGATTTTGATTTGACTATTAGAGATATTTGGCAAAGTGATCAATGAGACTTTTAGGATATTTTCTCTCTTATTCTAGAGGACGTTAGATAGCACTTAAACGGGTATAATCCGAACTTACAAGGTGGAGAGAGACCTAATTGAATTTTGGCATTCAGTTATCTCTAAATTTTATTTAGCTAGTAGTTGATATAGTTGGTTGGCTAAGAAGAAATTAGGTTGGAATAGACATGATAATTGGTTGAGTCTGACGACGTCACATTCTAAAAAAGTTCAAGTTCTCGTAATGCTTTCTTTACGTTCGAGTTTAGATTTATTCGTGATTTAGCTCAGTTGAATACTTGTCATTGCTGTCAACTTAGTCCTAAAATTGTTCTTTATTGTCTATAGAATTTTTCCAATTATAGAGATTTGGGCATTGTTTGAATTATATTATGATCACTTGGACTTATAACACTGGCTTTGTCAAGGTCTTAGTCTTAGACTCTTGGAAATGCTTTTCTTTTTTACTTGATTATCTGGTGAATTTGGAGAAGCATGGAAATTATTTATTTAGTCCCAATGATTCTTAAAGTACTAGTAATGCAGTCAGTTTAATTTGTAGTTTAACAAAGAAGTTGCTTAGTATCTTCTCAATCCATTCAGTTTTGTTCTCTTCCTCCCTTTATTTGCACTAGACTCCTCCTATCGAATCCATTAAATTGAATTGTGATGTTAATTTTTTTTGCTTCTGATGATTTATAAATTTTGAATATATTTTTCGTAATTTTGATAGTTGTTGATTAAAGAATTGTACCGTAAAAAATTAAAATTTATAATGTCTTTTTTGCTAAGTTATATACAATTTGAAGGAAAGAGATGCTGTACGAAAATGATTATTTGTATACTCTTTTTTTGATAAATAGACAAATACCTGATAATAATATTTCAGAGTAAAATTTGATAAAATAGATTAAGAATATTATAAATTAGAATTGGAGTGTTATTATTATTTTAATTCAAAAAAATATAAATAATAAAGCGAACTGTATAGCCAAAGCAACTATTTTCAACAAGAGTCTTATTTAAAGTGACTTCAACTTTAGAATGATATTTAATATTGGATTAACTTAGACATGACTCCAACCAATTAACCAAGAAAAGTAGAAAACCATATCTCTTTGCAATGTAAAAATGTGCCCTGGAAGTATAGCTAAACTAGTGCATGGAATGTTTCTCAGGGGAAAAAGGGATATTTTTGTGGTTTTGGTGAGGGTCATTACCAGCCGCGTATGCTTCATCAAATATTCAAACATATCCCCATTGGAGCATTGGGCTACACATGCTTCGAAAAGCCCAGTCCACACTTACCCGGTATATATCCATACAAAAATTAAGTGATAAACCGAAAATTGATTGAGAAAAAGAATTAAAAAGTGGGAATCAAACCGCACGATAAATTTTACCTGGTTATTGTGACTTTTCTTGGTTGAATTTAAAACTAATTCTAGTTTGAATTAGCAGCTCTATTTGTCTGGAAGTACCCATTTCGTTTTCAAAAGAAAAGAAAGTGTATGCACATGAAATTCCATCCCAGAAGTTGAATCTGGTATTTGGTTTCCAAAAGTAATAATGTGTGGACATTAAAAAAAGCAAGCAAGCAAAACACTTGTCCTCCACGCTTCCACCTCCCCAATAAGGCAATAACTTTGTTTTTATTTACAAACGTAACCACCTCCCCTTTCCTTTGAGCCCATTTGCCTTTCATTTTCTATCCCACAACTCCACGTGCGTTTATATTACTAGTTTGAAATTAAATGACTTTCGAGTCTCGTCAACATGTAATATTACTTACAGAATTATTTTTTTTCGATTAACAACACTCAATTTTTTAAAATTATTTTATTTAATTTAAAGAGCAATGCTAGGGGCAGCAACTTTTGTGATTGTTAGTCATCAACTAACCATCAATGATGATTTGATGGTGTGAGATTAGTGTGAAATTTTATCCAATGGTTTACCTTTCTCTGCTGGTTACATACTGGCCAAAATTTAATAGAATTGTTGCCCCCTAAATTTTTCCTAATTTAAATTTTAAAATTAACTAGTGTTAAGTAACTAAAACCTGTTTGTTATACTTTTTCTTACCAGCTAGACTTCTAGTGCAATATAAGAGAACGCACCACTTGAGAATAAGTTTGACTATATTTCTCATTATTCCTCTAATATTTTTGGAAATCAAACAAGGTAATTTACCATCATCCAAATCCGACTTTATTAACAATGAAATAATGACCTACCATATAGGAGCTGAGAGTGTGCAAGTTTATTTAATTTAACTAGTTCTACTCTCTAGGGTCAAACATACACTTGAAACTTTTATAATATGTATGTTGGTTACTGCCAAGTGCCAAATGTATCTACTCAGTTGTTAAAGACAGAGCACATGGAAGAAAAAGCAGGGGGGAATGTGTAATGTTTATTGGAGTAGCACCAAATTGATATTTTTCTCTATTCTTGTCTTTTGTCTTGGGTTAGATGTTCAATCACAAAAGTGGCATATGCAGAGTCTAATCTCTCTTTAATTTAATTGGTGATTGTTCATGTTTTTCAAAAAAATTATTGATTGAATTGTGGTAGTGTAGAAAAGTGTTGCTCCCACTAGCAATGCAATAACATAATAACATTCAATTGTGACCACCAGAATGAAGACTAGTGAAGAGTGAGTTAATTCTTTGGTTATGTACCTATCATCATTCTTTACTTTTACTAGAGCTTCAATTGTTGACTTTGCATATATTTTCTACTAGCTAGTGTTAATAGGGTGGCATATTCGGTTGGGTTTTAATTTATCACCCGTCCCCGACAAGGCGACAACTCTCGTGTCACGCGTTCCACTTCGCATTTTCGTTGCCACATAATAATAATAATATCATATGATCAACAAAAAATTATTATTCTTTTATCAATATTTAATTAAATAAGGAAAAATTATTATTTTTATCAATATTTAATTAAAGAAGATATTTTTATATTAAATTTTAAATTCTAAATTTTAAATCTTAAATTCTAATGAGATAAAAATAAAACATTAGTGATATAAAATATTTATTAATATTAATAAAAGTAAAATATTATTTTAGTTTTTAACATTTGAACCAAATTTTAATTTGGTGTCTAATGTTTTAAATGATTTATTTCAATTTTAAAAAAAATTTAAATGGATTCAATATTATCTTATCATTAAATTTAAAACAACTAATTTGTATATTGAATAATCAATAATATTTGATTTAGGTATCTAAGTAAAATTGATCTATCAACGATTACTAATATAAAAGTTTTTCTTTTAATTTTAAAACGTTAATAATTGGTTGTTAGGATATAAAGTTTTGTATAAAAAAAATGAGGAAAAGTGCCACAAGAAGATTTTGGCTTTTGTTTTCTCATACATGAAAAAAGATATAATTTAATTAGTAATATTATTAACGTTTACGTCACTCGTCTTATGGTTAGTGTCAAATTTAACCATAAAACTACATTGACCTATTTAAAATTTTTTATGACAAGAATAGAACCTTAAAACTAAATTAAAATTTGACCCAAACATTAAAGACTAAAATAATACTTTAGTGAATTAATAAAATATTAACCTCCTAATTTGTACTATTAATTAAGAAGTCCATCACGTAACAGAACAAAATCTTTACCCTCTCCCATCCTCTTCCAAGAAATGACGGGTTCCTACCACCTTTTGGAGTTTTCCTTGCAATGCATATGATATGATATATAATTGCTTTTTCCCATCATCCACTTTATTTTAATTTCCATAAATATAAATAACAAAATCTGATACAAATCTACATGTATAAATAGGGAGTACTAGCTTAGTAGCAAGCAACGTAACTTAACGAATCTAGACTAAGTAGTGTGTGTTATATATCCATCCATTATAAGGAAGTAGTGCATAATGTGCTAAGCTACAATATTAACGATGATGATGATGATGAAAGGCACCGCAATGATTCGCTTGTTCTCTGTTGTTGTTCTAGTAGGGCTCTGTCATCTGATATGCTTGACGAGAGCAGTCCCTATCACAAGTAAATTCAAAACTATCATATAATTTTAATCAATTGCTGAATTATTCACAATCGATCGTGTTCTAATTCTAGCTCGCTTCTCCTATATACATTTGTAATTTTGTAAACAGGAACCCAAAGCCTTATTATGCATAAAGGTCCCCAAGTTGATGCTGCTTTATTGGCGGTGGAGAATATCAACAACCACAACGTTAACCTACAACGAGTAAGTTAAATTAATATACTAATTATATGCATGCATCGTTTCTTAGTAACAATATTGATAATAATAATGCACAGGAAGTTGTCATCATCAGAGAAAGAGACTTGGAGGAGACAAGAAGTAGTTCAGCCGTTAATACTGAGAGGATGAGGTTGTTGGAACTGCATGACTACCCACCTACAGGGTCTAATGACCGTCACAATCCAAAACCACCATCTCCATAGCATTTCAATGTTGTGTATTGATCGACCATAATCAACCCATGTGGCGTCTGCCTCTACGTATGAATTTTCACTATATATTATGAATGAATATCATGTTTTATTATGTTATGCTAATTCAGTGTTATTAGGGAATAAATTAAACTAGTTTCTCAATAACTTGCTTAAGTGGAAGCAAAAATGTAAGCTGCACTGATGAAGATGAGTATCAATTATTAATTAATTGAGACGCGACCGGCGACCCTGTGTCTGTCACTTAAATTTCTGTTATTATATATTGATTTAAAAAAAATTATGCACAACATAAAATCGACTATTAAAATTATAAGTATATGTGTAATTTAATTTAATATGTATTTTATATTTTAATATATATTTTATACTTTTAATTTTAATAATTAATTTTAATGTGCATTTGACATTATTGATTAATTTATGAAAAAATATAGGTAGACAATGAAAATATTAAACAATGTGAATAATAGATATATTGAATGTTCAATTTACTAGGTGTTCAGATGGTTATTCTAATATCAAGGATGGAAAAGTCTAAGGACCACCAGTTTTATTAAAATCTGTCCAGCATTTAATCTACAAAAGCAAAGTGAGTGATCTCTCACCTTTGGATGAAATATCACATCATTGAAATCACCAATAATAACTAATTAATGGCTACAAATCACAAAACTTGCTCGTCCTCTAATACTCCTCTATTAAAATTTAAGTGAATAATTTTAGAAATGTAGTGTGTTTTACTTGAATTTGGTCAATTTTAGAGTCCATTATTCATATTATTTAAAAAAATCATAGGTTACTTTGGTTACTTAACATAGCACTTAATTTATTTGCACATAATTTATTTATATTACACTACTGTTCATTCACTTCAACCTTATTAGCTTTACAATAATGTTTCTTAAGTCCCTCCTACATACAATCATACTTATTATTAAATTTATAATTTTTAATTTATCATATATAAATTTTATTATCTTAATTTAATATTAATTAAATACTTACGTTTTTACTTTATAAGTCTCTTTACTTTAAAATATCTTGATCCTTATTATTATTATTATTAAAAATTTCAAAGAATAACATTTTAATTTACAAAAATTGATTAGTGTCAACTTAAAAATAAGATAAAAAAATATTGGACATCTAAATTTTTCATTGATATTATTATGCATTCAATATTATTTTTGCCATTAAACACCACTATTGACTATTGGCACCAAATTTGAACTCGACTAAAAATAGAATGTCGATGCATGTCAATGGTGAAATCTAAAGACATTTAATCAAGTAAGAGTAAAGTTATAGGTGATACGAAAGACTAAACAAAAAGGTTACATGTGTAAATACAATTTTATCCAATTACGACGAACGTGAAAACATTACTTGAGAAGTATTACTTGACTATCAAGCTGCAGCGAGAACGTGGGTGCTTGTCTGTGAGGAACAAGTAATGGAGAGAAGGTGAGTAAGGTTAATGAATGCCAAAGAAAATATCTCAGTAGAGTTCTTTTTCTATAAATATGAGAATCAAAAGAGTGAAAAGGGACTTCCATTTAACATCACAAAATCACACTAAAATTTTGCAAATTCTCAGTCACACTGACTCAATAGAAAATTATAGAATGCAAATACATACGAGTGTAAGGAATCAATTCATTTTATTTATTACATTTGTTTAACCATTTTTTTTAGTTCGGTTTTGTTGATTCAATTTCTAACTTTGTTCTATCAAATTGAGTTCATTAGTTCATTTAAATAAGTGTTGGGGTTTAAATTCCGCTTTATACATATAGCAGCAACCTATTGATCAGTAACAGACTCTTAATCTATCATGTTGGAAGATACCGTGAACAAAAAAGAAAAATCTAACTTTATTCTTCATTTTACTTGTTTGAGCAATTTTCTTTTTTTCTTTAACTCTTAATTTACAATTTTTTTTTATTTTACTTTAACCTTTTGTTCATGTTAAACATTTATTTGTACCCTTTATTATTATCAATCCAAGAATTTCAGTATATTTTCACTATTCGTAAAATTTATTTCAACATTAAAATTAATAAATTTTGAATCGAACTCACTTTTTTGGAGAAGAGTCAAATTAAAATTATTGATACAATATCTGTGTCCAAATTAAACAAACATAAAGCGAAACAACTATATTTATGAAACATCAAAGATTGGTATGAATAATCTTTTGTAAATATATAAAAAACAATGAAAGCAATATGTGTTGTTATATTTTCTACACAAATTAAATGATATGATACTTTGATTTATGTTTTATATATATGTTCCGATGTTTAAAAATCAGTTATAAATTAATTAATAAATTTTTTTTATATAATATTATAAGTTATAAGAAATCCGATAAAATAATAAGAAGATTACATGAATAAAAAAAAATAGAAAATTGTGCATTTGCGCAGAATCATTGCTGCTAATTCACAATCGTAACAAGATCAACAATTCCGTGGGCTTGAGCTTCTACTGCTGACATAAAAATATCTCTTTTCATGTCTTTAGATACAAGCCATACAGATTTGTCCGTTCTTTGTACATAATATATATTTTAATTTTTATCAATTATTTTTAATATTAAAAGTAAAAGTTCATGACGCATATAACATTACTCCTTGGTCGTTACATAGCCAAGTAAGCACCAAGGTAAACTTGGAGATGAATATACGGGTGGAGAACAAGCACAGAAAATCATACCTAATGAGAAAATATTCGATTTGATTTCTGAAGTTATATTTAAGTATTAATTTAATTTTTAAAATTTTAATTGTTTTAATTTAGTTTTTAAATTTTAATTGACTTTATAATGAAAATTATCGTAAAGACTAACGTGATTAAAATTTAAAAATTTTAGAGACTAAACTAAGACAATTAAAATTTTAAAGATTAAATTGAGACTCAAATATAACTTTAGACACTAGAATATTTTTTCCATAACTAATATTATATTATATAAGAGGGCGAGGAAGCTATTAGGAATAATTAGGATATTTTGAATAACAAAGGTGAGAGTTGCTTTCAATTTTTTTTTTGGAAATATCGTAAGACCAATTTTATGGTACCCTCATTGGAAAGTGCAGAACAATATAGTGGAAGGGAAAATGAAGAACAAGGAGTAGTTAGGATTCCGAAGGAAGTATTCTCTATATATGAGGTGTGGAAGAAGTTTTCTGAAAGCTCATGGTATTCGAAACCAACTAATTTAGAAGCTTTTTCTTTCAGGTAGGTCGAACAACTTTTATTTCTAAACATTACAAGATTACAAACTCACCTACACTATATGCTTATACACACAAAATATAATACTTTAAAAAATTTTATCCAGTACTTGATTTCAATTAAATTTTGAATACAGATGTAATTGCTGACAAAGCAAATAAATTGTCATTACGCCAAGGCTTCAACCACATCCAAGGTAAGGTAAAGTCTGATCTCCAAAGTGTTTTAGTTATTTACTTTCTTGGTTTTAGATTTTTGTCTAAATAAGTGAAAAGAAACAGGTGAATTGGTCTAACCAGGCCAAAAAAGTAACAGTTCTCACATTACTTTGACTGTTTTGGACAAGAGTAATTTAGACAAAAGCTCTTAATATAACATTATTAGTGAAGGGTAGACTCTGACTAAATAATTATCTTTATACTCCAAATCTAACCGGTCTATTTTCACCTAATCTGATTCCCATGAAAAAGGGAGAAACTCAACGTATTGAATATTTATTAGGACTTATCCTTTTGTTCAGTACTGGTGCAGAAAATTTTACGCTCTTTTTGGTCATGTTTAAAACAATAATAATTCATAAGAAAATAAACTATATATTTAATGTAGAAACAATAATACTTTATGTGAGAAACACATGGCATTATGCCTATATAATTAAATATATTATTTAATCTAATAATTTTTAACTATCAACTTGACATAATACATGTCAGTTAATGTTATCATGTATCTACAGCTTCTCCAACACATTAATAGAACGAAGTCGTGGGAACAGAACATCCCCCCGCGCTTTCCCTAATAGAACGGCCATTACCTAATAGAACGGCCATTACCAAATCATGTCTTAGAAAGTCTGATACGTAATTACAATCTATCCCAGCAAGTTTATGAAATTTAATTGCTAATGGGATTGATAAAATTTTTTATATTATAGCAGTAGTGAATAAGATCAGAAACTCGTTATTCATGTAGGGGGTGTTGCATGAAATTAAAATATATGTAAATTGTAAGGCCATTTTTTAATAAAGAAGGTGAAGAATACAACTAAAGATGGCCCATGATGCATAAAATGTAATAGTAGTGATTATGTGTTTGTTTGGATGACAGTTTGCAAACTAGCATAGAATTGATTTTGTAAAATTGATTTTGATGAAAAGTAAGTTTGGGTTAACTTGATTTATGTTTGGCAATCTTTATATTAAAATTGATTATAGTAAAATAAATATTGTTTAGATTATACTACTCAAAATCACTCTTAGATGAAAAATTACTAAAAAGACATCAATTTAAATAAATTTTTTTATATATATGCAAAATCAAAACACTAACAAAAATAATATAAAAAATATTTATCATATAAATAAAATAAATACAATAAAAAAATATGAAAGAGAGTACTATAAATTTTATAATATCAAACAAAAAAATATCCTATAATTTTTTTAGTACTGTTAGTACTCTTTAATTTAGTATTATTTTAGACTATAAATTTTTATTATTTATGACTTTATTGTTACTTATAATTAATTTTTTATTTATTTTGTCCTTTTTTATATGATCATAATTTATATTATACAAAATTTTGATAATAAACGTAACATATAATAATTACAATTCGTATGAATAAAATCAAATAAAAAAATAAAAAAAATTTATACACAACATAAATATAATGCAGTAAAGGATAGAAAAAAAAGAATTCATATGAAAAAAATAATAAAAATATCCTAGAAAAAATCAACAACATCTGTCATATGAATAAAAGAAATATAATAAAATAAATAAAAAATCATATGAACAAAGTCAAACAAAAATAAAAAAATTCATAAAAAATATACATATAAAAAATAGTATAGTAAATGATAAAAAAAAAACTTATAAAAATATAACATGAGAAATCAGAACATTACACAAATAATATAAAAATATTATTATATAAATAAAAAATATAAGTAAAAAATACAATAAAAAAACATAAAAATTTAAATATAAAAATGAGTATTAAAAATAATAAAAAATTAAAATATTCAATTTGCTAGTGATTAAAATAAATCTGAACTATTTTAATGAAAAAAAATTGTAATGAATGAACTATGAAGAAGTAAGAAGAACTACAAAGAATTATTGTGAATGTAATAATTATTGGTATTCTTTTTATAGAAGAAAATGAAAGGTAAAGTTGGTAAAAAAGAAATAAATTTTTTACCTAATTTTCTAAAGATAATAAGCAACCATGAACGTAAAACGCAGAAGCTACAAATTTTAGCTTCTCCTGAACGTGCGTTTATAAGCATAATCAATTCTGCGTTTAGGAAGATAAAAATAATTAAACATAAAAGTGAAGTTTTCAAGAAGCTCAAACGTGCTTCTCTCCTCCCAACGTCTTTGCCAAATACATAATATTAGATGAGCACACAATAATACACCCGTAAGGCAGTAACAAAACCTCGATCCTGATTTAGACATCTATTTCTGGACCTTTACTCAATCAATCATATCAAAGAGATCCACGTTGCAGTAATTAAAGCTGATTCCTAATGCGATAAGCTGTTTCTCTTACAGTTAGTCATCTTTGTTGAAGCTGAAACGCAAATACAAATTATGAAATAGTTTGGGGAAAAGCAATCAATTAGCAGGGGAAGGGGAAGGGGAAGGGGAAGGGGAAGATGAAGATTGATTAAGACGCAAGAAGCCGAACTTGTTGATAAGCTCATTGGCTATGAGCTGGTTAGCACTGTCTGTGGGGTGGTACTCATCCCAGAATACGTACTTGCTTCTGTCTTTGCAGAGCCTTGAAGCTGGTAAACAGGTGAGAGCGGGTCGTATCCTCCCAAATGAGCAACAAGGTGAATCTGAGTTTTCAAAACCATACTTGTTTGGGTTGGAAATGACATCGCTGACAACATCGTAAGCATCTCCAAATCTGAAGCTTGAATTGGCAAGTTGTTTCCCCAAGTCGTCCATCAATTTGGCTGCAGCTTTGTTGAAGCTAAGGGCCAGGGTGTTGGTTCTGTGTTGGCAGCCCCCGGAGGCGGAGGACGAAAGCACCCTCTGAAGGGGGATGCAGCCCATTGGGCCCAGCCCAAAGACCATCAGCTGCCTTGCACCCAATGCGTGCAGAGCCGTGAGTTGGGCTCTCAGTGTTTGTATCAGGTATTGTATGAAGGTGTCATCATTGTAAGTCCATGAGTCCCTGTATACGGGCATCAAGTAGTTGTTTATGAAGTCATTGCTGCCCAGTGCAACCACATACCTTGCTTCCTTGAAAAACTTGTCTGCCTCCTCTTTCCCGATTTTCTCTCTTATTAGTTCTTGTGTCCCCTCGAACAGCTCAATTTGTTTGTAGAGAGAGAACCTCTGAATCTGCGATGCAAGAAGCAGCAATCAGTATGAGTGAGAATATAATATAATAATTCATCCATCCATTAATTGGCTTACAAAATAGGTGCCTGTGTCATTCAAAATGCCGCCCCCTCCAGAAGCATAATTGAGGCCATTGTGCAAAATATCATCTTCAGTCAAGGATGGGTCCAAGAAAGGAGGAGGCCTTGGAAGGCCCATTTGATCCCCAATGATATCGGCAACAGTGCGCCCATTGGAGAACCTGCCATTCGGGAGCCCGTTTCCGAAATCAATGCCGTACCACGGCAAGCTAGCCTGAGCGAGGCTCTTGGACAGGTACTTGTTGTTTCCAACATCCGACAGTGAGTCCCCAAATATGAATTGCACTGTCCTGCACTCGCATCCTTCTAACACTAGGCTTGCTGCTACTACTATCACACCCACCGCTGCCACCACCAACTTATTCTTCATCTTTCTCTCTCTCACAAATGTTGCATGCTTAGTTAGGACCTTTTCAATATATATGAACATGATGATGATGACGTCCACTGCCAGATTGTTGGATAAACCAACTGCAACTATATTACTACTCATTCAAACCTACTGCAACTACCCCGGCCCCGCGTCGGATATTCACTCATACTTTTTAATTTGTTAATTATGGTAAGTGCACCCAACTCCCACACCCCTCCCCCATTGCTTCCAAAACCTCCCTTCCTTTTAAATAATCGTCTACAATCTTGTTCAACCATGCATAATCTGTTACGCTGGAGTGTTGGACCAAATATCTTCTTAAAATGGGCCACTGCGCCAATGCCTTTATGTTGTTCAGCAGCGCATATTGTGATTTTTGCTTTTCACAGGAATCGGAACCCATTTTCTTTCTAGCAATTTCTCTTTTCTTTCCCTTAAAATTTGTCCAACCATTTTTTATAAACTAGTTATTGATTAAAAAAGAATTGATTTCCTAAAAGATTATTATTATTATTATTATTATTATTATTCCAGAAAAAATAACGAAAATGTAGCAGCATGATATGCATTAAAATTACATAAATTGAAAGCAAGATAAACATAATCTATATTCAAAGTTCCAAGTCAAACAAATAAATAAAGAGTGTTAAGTCGTCCAAATTTAACTCTAGGGATTTAAGTTCAACATGTTGGTGGCAGAAATCAAACCAAGAGTTAAACCAAAAAAAAGAAACAAAAACAAAATAAGCTAATATATATGAATGTATATTTTCATTATTTTGTTGAGATTATATATGAAGACATACACTAACAGCTCAAAATAAGCTAATATGCAAAGTATCAATCTCTACTATTCTCTAGCCACTTAGCTTAATTACTTACAAAAAGCTAGCTAAGCTAACGCTGAAACTAATTCATCTACCAACAATAATAACCACACCATGGATTCATATTCTTAGTGATATATAGATAGCGCAAAAAAGCTAACAAGCCAAGCTAGGGTAGGATATATACCTGCCTAATTAAAGGGGTTTGTTAAAGTGAGAATGAGGATCATGATGTTTGGTTGCACTGGCTGCTTCCTCCTCTTGTTGTAGTTGGCTTTAAAGCATGCTTGTCTTAGCCTTTTGGTGTGGTCTCCAGTTGCAAGTATTCTGCTGCTCTCATCCTCATCAACTCCCTCCTCCTGCTGCTGCTGCAGATTGTTGATTAGGGTTTGAAGACTCATGAGCTTCCTGTGAGGCCACCTCTGAATGCCTAAGTCCCTCCACCTTCTCTTGAGATGTATGAGACCCACCTTGAGGTGTCTCGCCGCTTCTGCTATGGGCATGTAGAAGCACTCAGAAATGCTCTTCCTTGTTAAGCCCTTCTTATCCTTACCCTTATCCTTGCTCATTTCCTTCCATGCATTATCCACGTATTCATTCTCTGCATTATCACTTTCTTCATCACAACGCTCTACAACATCCATATCAAATTCAAACTTAGTTAAAACCAACCAACCTTGCATGCTACTTAATATTGGATGAGTGGGAAGAGGAGGAGGAGTAGTAGCACTAGCATCATATAAAATGTCATGAAAGTAACGAGACTCCATCATCATAGGGCGGGACCCAATCTACTCCATCGTACCCACCGTTACCGTTGGCATAATAAAAACTAACTATACGGTATAAATTCAATTTTTCAATGACTTAATAATGCTAAGTAATGCTAAGTGTCCAATCATTTTTTAAACCAAATTTTTAATTAAGTTTTCGTACGCTCTTTTTTTCCAAATACAGGTGACATACACTTTCTTCTTCTTTTGTTATTGTGGTCTTTTTTTTTCTCTTTTTTGTTGTCGTCCTCGTCATCATCTTTTTTTATGCGCTTTTTATTATTGTAGTCTTATTCTTCTTTTTTCTCTTTGTTATCGTTGTCAGTCTCATCATTTTTTTTATTTACGCGCTTCTTTCTTTAACATTGTTGTCATCATCGTTACTGACACTACTGTAATTGCTATCGCCACTTCTTCTTCTTCTTTTTCTTTCTTCTTTTTTTTTTCCTTCTCATCCTTTTTTATTATCATCGTCGTCGTCCTCGTCGTTTTTTTCTTCTTCTTCTCTCAACTAATGAAATATAAATATTACATAAATTTTGGTATACAAGACAAAAATCTTAGAGTATAGCACATAAATTTTAATGTGCAGTACATAAATTTTTAGAAGACTACATACTAAAAATATTGACTCACCCAATAAATAAAAAACATTGACAACAAAAGTTTGTGTGCTAGATATAAATATTTGTATATTACACCAATGTAATACACACAACATATAAATTTTGGTGCAAAAATTTAGTGCATAGCACAAAAATTTTGATGTGCAGCACAAAATTATTTTGAGGACTACATATTTAAAATATTGACTCATCCAACTAACAAAATACATTTGTAGCAAAAATTTGTGTGTTATATACAAAAATCTGTATATTATACTAATGAAACACGCGTAATACATAAATTTTGGTGTACATCACAAAAATTTTGGTGCATAGAATAAAAATTTTGATGTATAGTATAAAAATTTTTAGAAAACTATATACACAGAATATTGGCTCACCCAACTGATAAAATATATTTTTGCAGCAAAAATTTGTGTGCTATGTGTAAATTTTTATGTGTTATATCAATAAATTTGTGTTATATGTAAATTTTGTTGTGATATGCTTCAAAAACTTGTCTATTGTATCAATAAAGTTTTATGTTCTCCGATCAAAATTTATATGCTGCAGAAAGTGCGAAAAATAAAAAATAGTGACGTATGTACATATATTTTTTTTTGTTGGATTTTACACCAACTTAATTAGATGTAATTATAAAAATTCTTGTATATGTAACATTACTCTTAATTTTTATATAATAAAATAGATAAAGAAGAGGAATTACTAAACTTGTCATGATTTGTAGTGACCTGGTGTGATATGTGGTATTGATTTGTTTAACTTTAGAGTTATGATTGCGATTAAGTTTAGATTTTATGTTTATTGTAAAAATTGTGTATGAGCATGGAAAAGAATATAAAAGTAGAGAAATCAAGAAGGAATTAGGAATTAAATTTGTATAATAATGAGACTCAATGGATACAATGTTATAGTTTTCTATTTCAATAATGCTAGGAAACCAACTCTAAGCTAAGAATTAGCCAAATGTCTTTAGATAAATCTAAAATCTCTACGTAGATGGTACTTATGCTAGGCATTAGGATGTTTCTTCTACTAAGTATTAGAATGTTTTTTTTCATACTAAGTAGATGTTCTTTTATATATATTTTTTAAATGATTTACTGCAGCCGTGGAGAGGAAGTGGGTTCTGTAGAGATTTCACCGTGATTCTAGCCAAGAATACCTCAACGTATCTCTTCACACTTGAATTTGGCATTAAAACTAATTAATAACAAATATTTTAATATATAAATAAATAAAATTAATTAAAATATTATAAATAATTAAGTTGTTTAATTTTTGGCTGATTACTTCTTGGTTCTATATACTTTTCCTTTCTATTTATATAAACACTAACCCTAACAGAATCAAAATGCTGTTCTAACTAACTATACAACTCAGCATGTGCAATAAAATCTACTACTAACAATTTTCTATACAAAGAAAAATAACAACCTGCACTAACAAATTCTAACTAATAGAATAAATAATAATTTGCAAAAATAATAATATTAAGTAACACCCTCCCGTGATATAAGCTTGGATTATTGGAAGAGAAGAGGTCGAACAATCCAAGCTTATATTAGAGTACCCTGCACTAAAAAGCCCGGGAGCAAGTGGTTTTGTGAGAATATTAGCAGCTTGATTGTTGGTAGAATGGAAAGGAGATGGGTCAACTTTTCTTGTAATTTGTCACAGATAATATGGCAATCGGTTTCAATATGTTTTGTACGTTCATGAGACACATGATTAAAAGCAATGTAGATAGCTGAATTACTATTACAATACAAATTAATAGACTTTCGTGATTGGAACATTAAGATCTTGGAGAATATAGCTAAGCTATTTATCTTCTTAGGTGACTAGAGCTAAAGCTCGATATTCTGGTTCTAAAGAGGAGGCTGCAACTGTTAATTATTTCTTACTCTTTCAAGTAACTAATGATGGTCCTAGATAAAAGTAATATGCAGAGATTGATCTTTTAGAATAAACACAACCAACTCAATCAGAATCAGAGAAACCTGTAAGGTGTAAATCAAAATCTGCATAGAAGAATATACCTATAGCAAGAGAACTCTTTATATAATGCAGCACTTTATGCACTGCCTTCAAGTGTTCATTAGTAGCACAATCTAAAAACTAGCTTAGCTTTCTAATGAAATAGCTTATATTAGGTCTAGTATTTGATATATATAAAAGTTTGCTTACAATCCTTCTATACTGACTAGAATCAATGAGCAATTCTCTAGCACCTTTACTAAGTTTTGCTTCATAATCAATAGGAGTGGTGGCTGGTTTGCAACCTCCAAATCCTATTTTCTTAAGTAAGTCAAAAACATATTTTCTTTGATATAAATCAATTTTTGTCATGAAGAACACCCTTGATTCAAAAACTGTCCTGAAGAACACCCTTGACTGATTCAATTTCACTTAGGCCATTTTCTGCTAATACTAAGTCATCCACATACACTAGAATTATTATGAATCCAAGTGATGTGATCTTGGTGAATAAACTGTAATCCGATTTTCATTAAGTGAATTTCAGCTCAAGTAGAACTAATTTGAACTTACAATTTCATTGTTTACTAGCTTGTTTTAATCTATACAAGAATTTTTCAAGCTTGTAAACTTGACCTGGTGAGGCTTCTAAACCTGGAGGCACCTTCATATAGATCTCTTCATCAAGCTCACCAAACATTATGTTGACATTGATTTGTTTAAGGTGCCAACCTTTCACTGTAGCAATAGCCTATACCACGCACTCTCAAAGTCCCTAGCTTTACTACAAGACTGAAGGTGTCTCGATAGTCAACACCGGCCACTTGTGTAAATCATTTGGTAACAAGTCTTGCCTTATGCCTCTCCATTGTGCCAGTGGGTGATATTTAGTGTGAAATACCTATTTACAACCAATAGCTCTCTTTTCCATTGGTTAAGAAGTTAGCTTCCATGTCTTGTTTTCTTCCAAAGCAGTTAGTTCAGCTTTTATTGCCTCTTGCCAATAGGTTTGAATGATTTCATCGTCATAGGTTTTAGGCTTTAAATTCTGAATAGCAACAAAAAATGCAAGATACATAGGAAAAAATTTAGTATAAGACAAAACATTAGAGAAAGGATACTTTGAGTAGTAAACTGTGATAAAGATGGAATAATGTTAATGGTTTGACATTCATAGTCCTGCAAGTAGGCAGGAGGTTTTGTTTGCCTAGTTGATCTCTTCACATAAGTAATTTCAAGTATAATGGAGGATTAAGGAAAAATAGCAGAATTATTAGTTGAAAGCTCTTCATGTGATGCCGATGTTGATTTTAAATGATCATAAATTTCAGTATAAGGTAGCATTTCTTCATTTTCATTTAATTCAGATAATGCATCATCATTTTGATGACTAACATTTGGATGATGCAAGCTTGGCTGAGAAGCTGCATCATCTGTGTTTAAAACTTAGATCTTAGTCCCTTCCAAAAATTCATAATAAAAAAGATAAGATGCATTGTGAGATGAAATAGAAGAATTTGAAGAATTTTTATCATTGGAATTATTGGAGTGACAGTAGGAAAAACAATTCTCATGAAATTGGACATCCTGAGATAAGAAAATCTCTTGAGTCTACAAATCAAAGAGTAGGTAATCCTTTGTTCTCTCCTTGAATCCAAGATGCAAATACTTTCTTACCCTTGGATCTAGCTTGCATATATGTCTTGCAAGGCTGCTAGCATATGCTAAACAACCAAAGACTTTGAGAAGGGAAATATTTGACAAAGTCTTATAAAGAATTTGATATAGAGACTTATCTTTTAAGAAAGGAGTAGACAAATGATTAATCAAGTAAACTGCATGAGCAACACTGTAATTCTAAAAGATTTTGGCAAATGGGCATGAAACATGATAGTTCTAGCCACAATGAGAATAATGTGTTGATACTTTTGCTCAACAATCTCATTCTACTGTGATGTCTCTTCACATGTCCTTTGATGAGTTATGCCATTAGAATTGTAACTAGTCATTAAAAATTCAGGTCTATTATCAGTGCGACTTATTTTAACTACTACATTAAATTGAGTTTTAGCAAAAATGACAAAATTCTTAACCAATGATGAAGCTTCTGCCTTAGTTTTCATGAATAAAATTCAAGTGAATTGAGAACAATCATCCATTAGAGTAAGGAAATAACGTTTTCCAGTAAAGGAGGGAATGAAAACAGTTCCCAAATATCACTATGAATAAGATCAAGTACGCAACAACACTAGAACTAACAGAAAATGGTAAGCGTTTTTGTTTGCCAAGATGGCATGAATGACATGGTTTCAAATTCTTTGAACAGCCAATAAACTCAAAATTCTTTTGTAATACAATTATCCTATAATGAGATGGATGTCCTAATCTAATATGCCACAAAGATTGAGAAAACTGGCTGCGAGAAATTGCTGTGATGTGAGGGAGAGCTTTAACTTCTTTGTGCAAAATGTATAAACCATCAAAATTGTTAGATGCACCAATCATATTCAAGGTGTGTAGATTCTGTATCTCACAAGCCTTGTCAGTTAAATTCATTTTGCAATGTAAGCATGCAATAAGTTTTGAAACAGAGATGAATTTGAAATTAAATATAAGAATAATGAACAATGCATTAGTGAGAAAAAGATTATCAGAAAATATAATGGTACCTATGATACAGTTGGTAGTGAGTGCTCCATTAGGTAATTTGACAATAATTAGATCAACTTTGAAATAATTTTAAAAATCAACCAAGTTACATGACACATGATCAGTAGCTCCAGTATCGATAACCCATGGCTTATGTTTTTGTGTCAAGATATTTAAAGCCTTGACATGAGAATCAAAATATAAAATATGTACCATTCTACATTTATGAGAAGAATGATTAGTTTTGGCTGAAATTTGGTTAACACTGTGAGAATGAGCCACATCTTGTTTGCCAAACAAGGCCAAAAGAGCTTCCAATTGCTCTATAATGAATTCATTAATGGTTGGTTCACTTCTAACCAATTGTTGAGCACTGAGATCATCACTGTCATCTTTAGTAGTGTCTGCTGCAGCCATACAATTATAAAAATAGCTGGACAGGAGTCTTTTTTCTCAAATCGATGTTTGAAGTTGGGTGGATATCCATGCTTCTTATAACAATTATCCACAATGTGTCTTCATTTTCCACAGTGAGTGCACTGGAATTTATTTTGGCTTTGCCCCCTTTTGAAATTGATTTCTGCCTCCTTTTGTTTTTCCTTTCCTATCAGATTGAGAAGAGGCTGCCAAAATCTTAGCATCCAAGGCATTATCAAAGCTGAAGAGCTATTTCTCTTGCTGAGTGATCTTTAACAGAATTTTGTTCACACTAGGCAAGTCATCTATGAGCATGACCTGTGACTTAACAGTGGAATATTGCTCTCCAAGACCACACAAAAATTTTGTGACTCTATCCTCTTCCCTGTGTTGCCTAACAATGCCTAACCCACATTCACATTTTACACAATCATAGCCAGGTGTCGTTCTAAAATCATGAATTTCTTTCCAAGGATTTTTCAGTTTGTCAAAATAAGTAGTTATAAAACACTCTGATAATAATGATGTTTAAGGCAATGTTCTGAAAATCGGTTTGAACCGGCCGGTTGAACTGGTCGAACCGTGAACCGGACGTTGAAGCGGTTTGGATAATAAGGAAAACCGCAGAATTTGAAAACCGGTGTTGAACCGACGAACCAGCCGGTTACCGGTCGATCGAACCGAATCGGGACCCGGCCGGTTTTTTAACCTTGCAGCAAAACGCCGCCGTTTTGTGTTTTGGGAACCCTAATTCCCTTTACCCCTTCGCAGCTCCCACTTTCGTCCAGCACTCCAGATGCTCTGCACTCCATCGTCCCACAGAAGAGTGAAGATAGAGCAACACCCACGACTCCATGAGGCCGCCACGACCCACCACAGTTTAGCAAGGGTCAGACTTCAGAGAGAGTGAGACTGTGAGAGACATAGAGAACGCCTGAAGCCCTCAATGCACTCACTTCCGTCGCGCCGTCAGCAGCATCGCGCCGTCAGCAGCGTCGCGCCGTCAGCTCCATGGCGCCGTTGGGTTCGTCGCGCCTTCAGATACCTCGCGCAGTCAGCACCGTCCGCCGTCAGCTCTATCGCGCACTCAGCTCCATTGCGCCCTCAGTCACTTCACATGTCACCTCCGTCGAGCTCTACCTCTGAGAAAGCAATAGAGAAGCGTTGAAGCATTGAAAAAATTAAAGCCTGAAGTCCTTCGAGCTCTGAGAGAAAGCAATAGATTTCCTCATTTCCAGGTAATTTTTAATTTAGTGATTCTGATTCTGATGAACTGAACTCTGATTCTGATACTGATTCTGATGAAAAAAAATTATAGACGCGAGTAACGAAAATCAGCCTATTTCTTGAATCCTGATTGCTTTTTTTTCTGAAAATTATAGAGAATCACCTGATGTCATGCGAGCTTTACTTGATCTTGTTACATTGCATTGCAAGGTTAATAATTTAGATTCAGTTGAGGCAATGAAAGAAATACACTTATATAGAGATCGAAAGGAAAGCTTTGATAGGCCTGAAGCTGTTCCAGCTGCAAAAAAACTTCAACCTGGTAATAATATCTGTTTGATAATAAGCTTTAGTTATTTACTTATTTTATGTTTTGGTTTCCTTCATTTGATAACTAATACTTGAGATATGGGATTATAATTTGTAGATGAATGGTGGAGGTTGTTTGGTAGTTCTGCTCCATGTTTACAAAAAATTGTAGTTCGCATTCTTAGCCAAGCATCTGCTTCTTCAGGGTGTGAAAGGAATTGGAGTCTTTTTGATCAAATTCATACAACAAGAAGGAATAGATTGGAGCATGATAGGCTAAATGATATTGTGTATGTTACATATAATTTGCGTCTTAAATCCAGGTAATCTATATTTCATCCTTTCATTTCATATCATTAGATTTTGTATAGCTAATATACTAGGCTTATCATCTATTGTATTTAATTTGTTAGGAATGAAAGAAAAAAAAGAAAGCAAAAGTCGCAATATGATCCAATCGATATTGAAACTATTGATAAGGTTGATTTTTGGGTGACGGGAGAGATTGTTGAAAAAGAGCCTGATCTTCCAAGTAATATTGAAGACTTGCTTCGTGAGTATTATAGTTTATTGATCAGACAATAAATTACAATAGCTTTTATCTTTAATTTATTGATAATGTGTTATATTTTCTTAGATGAGATTGATGCTGATTTAGATCAAGGTGGTAGTGGTGGTAGTACTAGTACATTTTATGCTGTACCACTTGCTTTTTCTGGTCCAAGTAGCGGAAATGAAGGTGATGAAATCAATGAGGCAAATCTGCAGTAAATTATGGAGGATTTTGATGATTGATGACAAACTTGGATCATTTTGATGCTGCTATGTTATGTTTGATTGGTTGTTTGTTGACTTTTGAACTTTGAATTTATATTTGAATGAGATTATAACATTTGGTTTATGTAGTACTTTTAATTTGAATGATGTTTTAAAATTTAGATTAGACTATAATTATATTTTCATGTGCTTATTTATTATTTTATTATAAAACAATTTTTACGGTTCAACTACGGTCAAACCGGTTGAATCTATGAACCAGTAAACCAATGCTTAGAACGGTTTGATAACCGGTTCGGTTTTCAGAACCTTGGTTTAAGGTCATTCCATAATTCATATCCTATATTATTTCAAAGAACACTCTGATAGATGTCTGAACTATGGGAGAGATTAATCCAAACAATTACATGTGTATTGTATCGTTGCCATGCCTTAAAATTGGGATCACTTTTCTCAATAAATACAATACTACAATTTACTATTTATACAAGCACTAACTCTAACAAAATTGCATTGCTGCTCTAACTAACTATACAACTCAGCATGTGCAACAAAATCGATTACTAACAAATTTTTGTACAAAGAAAAATAACAATTTGCACTAACAAATTCTAACTAACAGAATAAATAATAATTGGTAAGAATAATAATATTAAGTAACATTTATCATTTTTTTATTTGCTCATCTATTACGATTATAACCACTTTTTATAACAATAAAATATGGTGTAACTCTTAGTTGAGTTTAACTGTTTTTAAAAATTATTTTTTTTATAACTTTGGTCTGAAACATTTCCAAAAGCATAAATGATAGATCAACGCTACTAAGATAGGATTGATAGTAGTGATGTACGTAAGAAAGTTTTTCTTGCTTCATTATTGTTATTTTCAAAATCCAATTCTTTTGCATGCATATATCCTCCATTCCTTCTTAATCAGTATCACGGGGTATGCAACAATCTACAACTAGACTATAGTATATAATATATATAAGAGCATTCTTTAAGCTATAAATTTCTCTCTGATAAGCCGGAATCATTTGAATTGATTCTGATGCTTCAGTCATTATATATATGAATAATAACCAATATTATATACCATTTATGGATCTTAAAAGCTGAAAACAACAATGCTGAACGACTAATTTTGGAAAGCAAAAGTTTGGCTATTTCTTTTACTTTATTTTCCCTCCTTCTTGATAAAAAACGGTCAGATACTTCTTTTACTTTAATACAGCTCTAAAGTGGTGGGTTACAAAGAGTCCCTCACTACTACTGTTGGCTATGTTCTTAGAACAAATATTTGTGATGTATAACAGAATATGCTAAATTTTAATTTTTCATTAGTTCACATTTGACGAAATAAACTAATTTTTAGAAGCAGAACCATAAGAAGAAAATTAGAAACCTATATATATGGTTGAGTGTATAGTACATATAATTATAGTGACTATATAAATAATTTTAAAATTAAAATTATATTTTTTTATATTTTAATAATATATTTTTTTAAATTAAAAAGATATTGTTAAATAATAAAAAAATATTATTTTAATTTTAACGGTTAGAAACAAGAGATTAAACTGGAGAAAGAAATTGTATATTATTGAGTGTATTCAAGTTGTTTGCAATGGTATAATATAGAATGATATTTATAGGTGCTAAGAGAATCGAAATAATAAAGACGTAATATCCTATAATAAATATTCAGATATGCTAAATAATGTTAATTGATCTTAATTGATCCTAATTATATTCTAACATCCCCCCTCAAATTCAAGTGGCAACTTGAGTTTAAAACTTGTTGAAAACAACGAATATAACAGGTGCAAACGGGACTGCCGGAAGGAAGCGCAGATGGAACTGCCGCTTGTCTAAAGGAAGCGCAGACAGAACTGCCGCTTGTTTGAAGGAAGCTCAGACGGAACTGCCATAAAGAAATGCAAACAGAACTACCTCAAAAAAACACAGACAAAACGCAGACGAAACTGGCTGAAACAAAATACATACAGAACTGCCGAAAGAAGGCGCAGACAGGCCATAGTGACTATTCCGTTGTTTTATGTTAGAACAGGGTAACCAAGACTGACTATTCCATGAATGAGAGTTGTTTTATGTTAGAACAGGGTAGGGGTGGCAACCGGAGAAGCCCGCCCCACCCCGCCTAGTGAGGCGGTCCTAGAATCCCAGCCCGCCCTGCGGGCTGGCGGGCTAAGTCTCCTTTTTTTACTATTAACTACTAAGTAATATATATAATTTCACAATCATATTAATAAATTTATAATTTCTAATGGCATAAAAAATTATATTTTTTATATTCACAAACATTAAAGTCTTTATAATTATAAATATCTAATAAATATAATTATAAACCAAATTTTCATTCAAAATATAAGTATAAATATTCTCTCCAAAATAAAATAAACATAATTCAAAACATAATTATAAATATTGTCTCCAAAATAACATAAACTTAATTCAAAACACTCAATTTTTATCTTCATACTCTTGTAAGTTAGGTTGGGGGAAGTTAGGTTTTGGCAAAAAATTGCAAAAATACCCCCTCACTAAAAAAAATCTTCCCCCCGCCCGCCGAAACCCGCCAAAGCCCGCGGTTTAAGCGGTGCGGGTTAGGCGGGCTTTTGCTATTTGGCGGTCCCAATTTTCCAGCCCAGCCCGCCTTTTTTGACGGGTTACACGGGTTGGCCCGGCGGGTTTAGACCCGTTTGCCACCCCTAGACGAAACTGACGAAAGAGAGAGAAAACTATATGATTTCTCATGAGAATAGGTGAGCAGCAGATGACAATTGTGTTTGATCATTCGGCTCGGAAAAATACAAGGCAGAGAGAACAGGCTAGTCGGTAAGGTGAAAAAGTATCAAAGGAGTGACAAAAAGTAAAGGAAAATGGCATAGAAAAAAAGTGCAAAAACTACGGTTATTTTATCGCAAGAAAAACAACCTATCATCTTCAAGGAGGATAAATACCATGTTGAAACAAAAGACTAAACTGGAGAAAGGAATTGTATATTATTGAGTGTCCACTTGACTTTCTTTTATTTAGTAAGGGTTAACTAAGTGGGAGCAGTGAACAATTCTCATCACCAGTGATAAGGATAACTAGGACAGAATTTCCAGTTCTTATACCTTGCAAGGTGTTCATGATAATTAATTTACTTTCTTGCCAATTTATTCCCTTATTCGCTATTTCAAAAACCCAAAAAGATACTCTTCCATACCCAATAATAAATACACCTTCCTGCAATTTCTTGAGAGACGATCCGAGATTTAAATACTTCGGTTATAAATTTTATTGGGTTTTGTTACTTGTGACAACCAAAGTTTTTGTACGAAAGGATTCTTGTTGGTTTAGAAACTATATTTACATCGAGATTTTATTTGTGAAATTAGGTGTAAGAGAATCAAAATAATAAAAACGTAATATCTTATAATAATTATTCAGATATATTAAATAATACTAATTGATCTTAATTGATCCTAGTTATATTCTAACAC
>NC_029779.3:49867855-49868886 GCF_000817695.3 Arachis duranensis
AAATACGGTAAGAGATAAGAAATTAGAGAATATTACAAGATAGTTGAGTGTGGCCATCATGGATAAGCGAGAAAATAAGTTGAAGTAAAACTAAATTTAGTTACCACCTTAAAGATATGTATCATGGCAATTTATTCTTCGAAAAATTAAATTATGGTAGTTCGGTAGTGTTTGTAGAGATTGAAATTGAACTTCAGTATTATATTTGGTGATTAGAGACTCATATTAAAATTTTAATATTGGGACACAAAATTTTAGTCGCTTTAATATCTCTAAAAAGTGGGGACAGAGGAGATTGAAATTTTTGAGACAAAAACTTTAATAATTTTTTTTTTAAAAATACTTTCATTTAACTTTTTAAACTCTAAATATATCCCTTATTTAGACATAACTCAGTCTAAAATATTTTATACCAAATACAATAAAACATAATATTTGACATAAGTCAATCCAATATATTTTATACCAAACACAATACAATCTAAAATATTTTACACCAAACACAATACAAATACTTAATTTAATTTCAATCTCAGTCTCTCTTTCAAACAAAACCTAAAAAATATATTATATGCTATACTTTATTTCTCTAAAGATTAAATCATTTATATATTAAATGTAATAATTTGATCTTCTAAATACTAAAGTGTTAAATAAAAATACTTTAAAAACTAAATTGTTATTATTTTTTTTAATGACTAAATTGTTATAATGTAAATTCTTAAGGACTAATAAAAAATATTAAGAATAATATGTTAAATTATAAATTCAATGACTAAAGTGAATTTTTAGTAATAAAGAAAATAAAGGAAAAACATAAGAGATCAGACTTAGAAGGCTAATAAACGTTTCTTTAAAACTTTGAAGGGAGGGTTTTGGGACTAAGGCAATACCACAGAGAGGTGAGAAAAGCATAAAGGAGTTCCATTAAGCACAAGAAACCAAGACTATATAGGATTTTCCATTGCATGGAGTGAAGAGCTTGGACTTCTAAAGATTGTTAACATAAAGAAAGTGAAGTGCTTGGTAAC
>NC_029779.3:49868959-49869239 GCF_000817695.3 Arachis duranensis
TGGTTCCTCTTCCCCACCTTCTTCCACAATTCTCTTCTTTTAATGACTTTCTTATCTCTTTGTGGCAATAGCATTCTATACTAATCCCTTACTTCTACCTTTTATTTTCATTACCATGTCACTAATGTTATTTGGGCTAGAGACTCTAAGTATGTGACTAATTTTAATTTGTTTGATATGCTCTTCAACCAAAATTTTCCTTTTTGTTATTCTTACCGTCCTCATGTCACATTTTGGAGACTTATTAGCAGCGGTTAGAAAATTCATTTCCTAGGGGGTA
>NC_029779.3:49869404-49871584 GCF_000817695.3 Arachis duranensis
GAGGGGAATCCTATCCATGTTTAATGGTTTCTTTTTTCACCAGATACAGAGGAAGAGATGCATTGGATTAGTGACTTTGTTTCAGATCATTCTCAATTTTGTAGGTAGTTTCCAACATAACAGCCCTTTTAAGGAATTGACATATTTGATTATCAAGAACCAACGTATTATGACTCTTGTGAAAATGTAATCACTTGTTATCACACTTAGAAAAATATTTTATTCTTTTATTAAATATTTTAGGAGTGTCTGTGTCATATACAATAGTAGATAACCGAATGACAATCTAAAATTCTTTGATGCTAATACAAGTTGTGCATTGGCAATAAAATAAAAACTGAGAAGGGTGCTTGGTGGTTGAATAATTTGAATTAGAAAATTATGCGGAGAGAAGGATAGATCATAGATGTCATTCATTGGCATATATGCTTTGAAGATATGGTACAAGGGACATGTCAGCAAATGTCATATGACGTGGCAGGCTAATAAAGTGTTTCTTGGGAATTTTGTTTGGTAAAAGGAGCAAGGCAAATGATAGGGATGTGGGGAAACTGAATGAAAAGATACTTGGCTTCCCAAGAATGTTGTTCCAATTTTAACTTTTGTTCAAACCTGTCAGAGTCTTCTAAAACAGCCTTATATATTGCTTCTATAGATTACGATGCTTATGATTGAGGTGAATCTAACACAGTAACACTTCCCTACATGCTCTGGGCTGCTTCTGCTTTATGCTTTTATTCTTCCAAATCCCACAGAAGATAAAACTGCTGCAAGGTTTGCTATTCTTGGAGGCCAAGGCCATGAGCAATAACTGCAAATAGGCAAGTTACTTAACCTCATACACCATTACCTCCTCACTCCTCTTCTCTTCTTTTCCTTCATATTCCACCACAGCATAAACCAAACATGATTCTCTATACTTTCAGAGGATTCTTTATCTTAGTTTGTGTTATTGGGGTGTTAGCTTCTCAACCATGCATGGTTTCTGGCCTGAGAAGCCAAGATCTTGCTCTGAAATGGGATAAAGGGCGATCACGCATCTTAAAGGCAGTTACGGTGGAAGATTTGCAATCCAAGCTGGATGTGGCACCTGCTCCTTCAATGACCTTTGATCCTAATCAATCAAACAAGAGGACAGTTAAGAAGGGTTCAGATCCCATTCACAACAGAAGTTGACATGCCATGAGAAATGGCTACTGAGCTTCTCCCAAATGCAAAGACAAGACAATTGTTCTTTGCTAGCCTTGTTAACCGTTTTCTAGGGGAGGTTCGTTGGTTTCCTACGTTCTTTTTCTCATTTGTTTTCTTTTTTTCTTTTACTTCTATTATCTGTCAGGTGAAGAACTGCTGCTGAATCCAAACTTTGAGGCATCATTTCTGTTAGAGTAGAGAAACCATAGGTATTGACCAATAGTTGGATAGTGTGATGACTGATGAATTTTGCTCTAGTGAAGCCGGCACTTGTTTGTTCCCAACTCATACTATTGTGTTCCTACCCTGCATATGCACAATGCGGTTCCCATCTCCGAACGGCTTATTTAGCAGCATTTTACTCCCATACTTGTTCCATGCAATTCCCATGTGACATCAACTCACATGGAAAATGCACTTCTTGATCATCAGTTTCATGACTAATACCGACTCCAGAGGGAGAATAATAAGCACTGATCATTTGTAAATATATCAACTTTTTTTCTTTGGTAATTTGCCTAAAATTTAGATAGCAAGAGAAAGGGTATATACTCGTCGAGTTAAAAAAAATAATAATAAGACAAAAAAAATAATGCTTTTCCCCCATCAGCAAGATGGACTATTCAGTGAAATACAGAGACAAGGGAGAGAAGGAGGCTTTTGACAGTGGCCTAAAAGGGAAAAACAAACTAGATCTCCGTGACTCTCTCTCTCCAATTGGTATGTTGAGTAAGACCAAGGTCAGAAAGTTCAAGCACAAGAAACTCTGTGTTTCAGTCTGTCTTAACCGGAAGTTGAGATCTCCGGTATCTGCTCTTCCTGTGCAAATCGAACTTCACTGAAGAAATCTTACGTGCAACATCCTGCCAAATCATATTTACTGCATCCCCAGGCTTGGATGGATATTGATACTCAAAGTGATGAGTGATATCCTTCAATATTTTCCACATCTTGGTCCACTCCTCGCGCTTGATTGAATGGAGGAGATT
>NC_029779.3:49871609-49876196 GCF_000817695.3 Arachis duranensis
GCATCAGAGGCACGGACAAAAATGGAAAAATATGAGTAGTTCAAGACATCTTCAAAGGGTAGCTCGATTTCATCGCTAATGATCACAGGAACACAGTGGCTTACTATTGCATCAAAGAGGCGATTGGAGGACGGGGTATCTCCAGCAATGTTCAGGCAGAATTTTGATTGGGACATTCCATGGCTTGCCTGATTGATTCCATTTCCTCCTATGCTCCCAAATGCAAAATGCACATCTTTCTCATCTTTTAGAAGGTAATACAGCTCTTGGCGAATGGCTCCTCCCTAACATTTCAACATTATGTTTTAATCAATCAAGATGAAGACTGACTGATGTGACTGATCTCGAAATAGTATGATAAAAATTGATAATATTGATGGAATAAGCTTCTTTGTTGCTGTTGATGATGGGGTTATAAACTAATAATTATGATGATGTAACAGCGCCAAAAATCACATCATTACAAAAATGATCAGAACAGCAATCTTAAGCATGTGTTATAGTATTCCATCAGTTTGATCCTAAACCATGCCTATAGATGTCAAAGAAAGATAACTCAATAAAATAATCCAGAAAACAACCATTCAAGTTCTTTCGCGACAATTCTCATATTGGCAGTACAAAAATGTAATAATCTCATGCACAAAATCAAAATTGAAGGCTGTCACATATGCTATAATGATCCAACCTGTGCTGATTCAAGCTCTATGTGTCTGCATATGCATTTAATGTTTCACTGAATCAGCTTGGTCACACTACTATTGCTTCTCCATTGCTTTCTTAGATTCAATAGAACTAAACTACCAGTGGAAAATGATGCATATTTAGATGGAAATAATTTGCCTATAGTCTACATCTTGGAGTATACGAATATGAAGTAGAAATAGTGCCACCAATTGCTGACAGTTGAAGTTTATTATTTGTTCTTTAGTTGATAGTTTAAAATGTGAGAGAACAAGGGCAAACAGATTGTAGCTAAAAGGGGCAGCATAAAAGGATGCATTTGTTGGCATTTTCATTTTCAGTCCTGTTTTTCTAGATTTTGTGAAGGAAAAAAAAAGAAAACAATGAAAGCAATAAAATACTCTTTTCTGTGTTCATATCCTGTTCTCACTTTTTCTTTCACAAAATACTGAAAATTAAAAAAAAATGAAAATAAAAACACAAATCAAATGCACTGTAATATTTTTTATGCATCAGTTGTTTATGCTCATACTAGATTTCTTACAAACTGGGGGGCTTTTAGTTTTTAATTATTCCTGTTGCTTACTTGTCCTGTTTTTGAGTTAGACTTAGAGGGGAATGAAGGGAAAGTAGGGTATAGTATATACTTCCCCCATGTTTGGGAGTGTTGTGAAAAATTAAAAAGAGATGTGAGATTTTCCATGAATCCTCAAAACACTCCTCAAGTTGATATGAGAATTTCCTTAAATTGGGGGACTTGGTAAACTGTCCATCTTAAACATCCACTTAAGGGTAAGGTTAAACCCTCCAATCTCCCTCTTTTCCTTATCCTTCCTTGCTGTTTGATACCTTCCCTTTCCTTTTTCTAATTACTCCAAAACAAAAACTATGAAGCTAAAGCAACTTAACATTATATGCCAATGCATAATAAAATATAACAGGCATTTTCCTATCCATGAATGAGCATAATCAACTACCAATTAAGTCATGAATGTAGTTATCACTTGCGAGTAAAAGAAGGGAATGGAATTGCATCAAAAGCCAATGCTAGAATATCCTCTTTTCATAAAATAAACCAGTGATGTTATATATAGGTCACACGAGTGTAGTAGGAACTCACATCTTTCCTGTATATTGCACCCTGAAAATACACCAGCGTGGAGCGTTCATTATATGAAGCTGATTTAGCTCTTGGTACGGTGCTTACTAGATGCCTATAGGGAGCTATTATATCTTTCTTCACATTTGCTAATTCAACAGGGTACCTTCCAAAATCGGCAAGCACAAGCATAGCAGATCCCAATTTTTTCCTTGCGTCTAGCAGGCTGTTAGGATGGTGGGCTACAATTAGATGATCCTTCCCCCCCGAGCGCTTCCATTCTTTCCGGCCCATCAGAAACCTTACCAACTCAAAGATGAGAAAAATGGCACAAAAATTACATCTGCCTGACTTGAATCATGCACTCTAATTGCGGTGTGAGGTTGGCCAGGTTTTGCATTGTTTGATGACAGAAGATCAAGTGTGAGCCAATATTCTATACTGTGCTGTAGATTCAATCCACCAGGATAGTGGGGGATATATTTGAGGTCGTCAATCACTGGCCAAGTTTGATTTACACTTCCCTTCCAACCTAATAACCCAAAGTGAAATTCTGGAGGCAAATCATACATGAATACTCTCAATGGGTCAGATGTCACACTCATCTGCTGTCCTAAAGAACTTGTTTTCTGGCTTGAATTTGGAACTCGACAATCGGATTCTCCATGTTTTTGCAACTGAAGCTTCAAGTCTCCGGAAGGGTCATGAGGGAGTACAAGTTTTTCCCTCTTGAAATTGGGCATGAAGTAAAGTGATGTGTTATTGACCAGAATAAGCTCTAACACCGATCTAGGCATCAAAGAATGGCTGCTGAACTGGAATAGGAAAAGAAAAGATACGACCAAAAGGAACATGGAGACGAGCATCAAGCAAAATATAAACCTCGAGTGAATGAGTCCCTTCTCCCACATCTTTTTTATTAACAAGACAAATGTCAAATTAAAGCAATATCCCAGGCAATGCAGCAAATAGATAGAGCTGATTAAAGGGTATTTATTTCCCCAAACTCACAAAGCAAAGACCTCGACCCATTAATGTTGTCTCAAGCTTCCAAATGCTGATGAAGAAGATCTCCAACAAGTTCCTCACCAAGTTTCAGTAACATTCGACACGCAAAGCAGTAGCAAGATCCCAGCTTCTTGTGCAACGCATTGATTGATTCAACCAAGAAAACCTTTGAATCTCAACAACCTATATATAATATACATAATGTTGAGCTTAGTCAAAACTAGTAATAAACAAAACCCAGCAAAAAAAATTAAACTAAACAGAAAAAGTCTCAGCTTTGAGCATTTAGCATTCAGCAAGCAAGCATTTTCCAGGTAACAAGGTTGATATGAGAAAGGCAAGAAAATATTTGAGCTGAAGAAAACAAGAATCGAAGAAAAATCGGCATCTGGGTATTCAAGAAAAAAGTATACCGGAAGAGGGTAGATGAAGATGCAGCTCCGCACTCACTCCATCATTCACCGGTGCTCTCATCTTTGCATTCTAACAACAGATAGTTAAAAAAGATAGAGAGTCAACCTTTACTGAACAGAGTTTTTCTTTCTTTTCTTTTCTGTTTTGGACGGTGAACAGTTTTCTGACTTTTCTCTGGCTTTTGATCGGGAATTCGGGATGCGAGGAGGGCCAACGTGTGGAAGATGTCATCAACATTTGATCATAATTTATTTATTTTCGTATTCATATATAATATTCATATTTATTTATGCGGGGATTTATTTATTTTGGGTAATGGTTTTTTGAGGAATTACAATACTCATACAATAATCTACAATCCTCCTACATAAATACTAGGCAAAGTATTTGAATATATATTTAATTCAAATATATATAAGGATTTGATGGAACTATCAAATATATTTAAAAAATAATAAATAGTCATTTCAAACTATCCAATATTTAGATCTGACAATTATAATTATTATTTGATAAAAATAATTAATTGTTAAATTTTTTATGATAATTCCATAAATATTCATCTCTTTTTTTCTTTCTTTTACATCTTTTCATAACCACCATTATTTCTGCTAGAATAATATTTTTAGATTAAAAAATATTTCCATATTCAATAACTCGTAATTTAAAATTTATCGACGACAACTGCAATAATAATGTCGAAGACAACAAAGGTGTCTGCTTCTCTTTTAAGCTTTCTGCTTTACGACTCCTCTCTCTCTCGCGCTTCCTGTTAGACCCAACGGCAGCAGTGGCGACCTTCCTCGCCGTCACACTCTCCTTCTCCTCCTTTACTTTCTTCGTTCTTTTTCTCTTACTTTTTGCCTCTGTTATCTCCCGTCTCCCCCTCCCTCTCTCCCTCGCTCGTCATTCTCTTTCCTTCCCTTCATGTCTCTCTCTTCGGCAGCTATGAAGCACGGACACTTCGCTGAGTTACCGTGTCCATGTGTCGGACACATTTCGGACACGACACTCGTCGACACTCGTCCGATACGCGTGTCTGTTGTGTCCAACCGTGTCTTAATAAAAAATAAAAAATTCTTCTCCGGACACGCCTGGACACACCTAAATACCATCACGTGTCAGCGTGTCCAGTCTTATTCTTAACATATATTCTTAAAATAAATTTAGATATAATATACATTATTATTTATTAAAATATAAAAATATTTTAATATCAATAAAATATCAAAATATCATTATGATTTATCTAAAAAATACTTTACATTTTATATGTATGCGTGTTCCCGTGTCATGTAAGATTTTAAAATTCGCGTGTCGGCATGTCTCGTGTCGTATCATGTCCCGTGTCCGTGTCAGTATTTATGCATCATAGTTCGACA
>NC_029779.3:49876210-49933820 GCF_000817695.3 Arachis duranensis
CTCTCTCTCTCTCTCTCTCTCTCTCTCTCTCTCTTCATTTTTATTTTTTTGAGTTCGAAATCATTGTCTTCAACATCGTTGTGTTCATCTTTTCGTGGTTGAAGGCAGAACAGTGTCGTCAACATCGATGTCATCGAAGAGGATCGAGACGGAGGTATGGCTGTGGGCAGTAGGTTGGGTGGTGGCTCCACAGAGCCTCCCACCAGAATACGTGTTCCGACATTTAGGTAGATTGGTTCTTGAAATTCCAATTACAAAATTTGAATTTGCAAAGGTTGTAGTAAGATACAACTATCTGAGAAAGGTGGGAGTAAAAGAGTAGATTTGGTGAGATGATGGATTTTGCAGCGAAAGTAGTGGTAGTTATGGAACGAAGATGAAGAAGGAAGAGAAAAAGAGGAGATATTTACAGAATTGGTCATTTTTATCGAACAAAACTTATCTTATATAGGTATAATTTTAGTTTCAATTTTTCATAGTCAATTTTATCAGTTTTTGAATATTTCGTGGTCAAAAATGACTATTTACTCTTTAAAAAATTGTCTCAAATTATTTTTTTATATCTACTAACGAGCAATAATGTTTTTTAAAAATTAGTTCTAATCTCAAATCCAATTAAATCCTTTTTTTTTGTACTAAAGGTCTCCTCCTCGGATTTTTGTGGTCGCTTTGTTATTATATCTTTTTTAATCAACATCTCAAATCATCACTCTGCGTATGATTTTTCATTTTTGAGATTCACTGCTATCAATTGATGGCCTGTGATTTGATGTCTAATTGTCATTGCAGCATCTCCATTCTTAATTTGTTGGTTAGATAATTCAAACATTAATTATATTTTATAATAATATAGTACAATCGTAACATCTCCATCTTTTTCTTTTTCATCTTCTCTTTTTTATTTTATTTTTTTAAAATTCTTCTTGATTTACTCAAATTTAACATAATTTTTGAGTTCTGTAGATATTGTTTTCTGCTTCTCTTTCTTTCTGAGTTAATTATGTCGCAATCATTATGTAATTTTGGTTCATTTTTGAGTTAATTGTGTTGCAATTATTATATAATTTCGGTTCATTTATGAGTGAATTAAGCTACATTTGGACTCGTTGTCCTACTCAATTTAAAACTTTTTCTCCTCACCTTCTACAGCAATAAATAACAGCAGCAACAAAAGAATGACGGTGAAAAAAAAAACACATGAAGCAGAAGGCGGAGAAGGAGGAGGAGGAACGCGAAGACAAAAAAGAAGACGACGATGACGATAACGTAAAGCCGTGTGAACATAAATGACTTGGTTGAAAGAATGATATGTGCGCGTGTAATCACACTCTTTTTAATAAGAGTGGTTTTTGTTGGTGTTAAGTTTACTTAGTTGAACTTAAATGGCAATATTACTTAAATGTGTAACAGATCTGATTTTTAAAATATTATCTTAACCATTTTCTAGACCCTACTACTTAATAAAAATGCTAACTGCTACTGGTATTTTGGACAAAAAGTCTTCGAACCCAATAAATCAGCCAACGATAAATATTAAAAGAAAATATTTAAAATAAAATAAAAGTATCTAAAATTTCAATAAAAAAATTTGAAGAAGAAATAAAATAAAATAAAATCAATTTAGAGTATAGAAATTAGAATTTAAAATTAAAAATTATATTATAAGAATTATTAAAATGATGACTGATTTAACGACTGATTTAAAGAGTTATTAAATAAAAAATAATGTTAATTTTCAACTAAAGATGATCAAACATGTGTCAAATGAATTCAACTGCTAAAATTCAGTTGGTAAATCGATCATTAAATAACAACTAATTTTAAAAATGTCAAATCCATCACTAGCAATTGATCATTAAATGATGACTAATTTTTTCAATTGCTATCAGAAGAAAAAGCTTTATTTTCATCCAATTTGAATTGATCTTAAATATCCAATAACTAAGAGTCCAAGCTTCTGTTATTGTTTGGCTTAGTTGTTAAACTGAATTATATACCAAGATTCAAGAATGAACATTAACTATTTTTTATCTTTGTGTATTTGTTATCCTTTACACCCCCTTCAAATATAACAGAGGGCTATTAATCACTCTGAATTCGAATTTCAACTGATTAAAAGTAGCCACTAATAATGGTTTAGTCAGGATGTCAGCAATTTGTTCACTTTTTAAAATGTGCACAACATGAAATTTTTTAGTGTTAATCTCGTGTCTCACACATGAAGTTCCTTAGTCTTATTGTGGAGGACTGGTGGATTCGCTGCTAACATCACCGTGGACATGTTATCACAGAATATAGTGAGAGCCGTTCGTAGCTTAATCTGCAACTCTTGAAGCAGATTTTTGATCCACTCGAGTTCAACTTGGCAAGCGGCTAGGTTTCGAAACTATGCCTCCGTTGATGACCTGATAATAGTGAACTGTTTTCTGCAAAACCAAAAGACCAAATTAGTTCCTAGATATACACAAAAGCCTGAGACAAATTTTCTATCCTCTAAATTTGTTGACCAGTCTGTATCAGCAAACCCATATAGCCAAAAATTACTGCACTTGTTGAACACCAAGCCAAGAGTTCTGGTACCTTGTAACCATCTAATGAGAAAACAAAAGATGATGTATAAATTGGTTGATATTACAAACCGCAAATGATATGTCTGACCTTGTCACAGTTACATATTACAAAGCTCTTACTATGGAACGAAATAGGGAAGGATCTTCAAATTTCTCTGAGCCAATGGACAAGAGTTAAAGGGAGGAGATTATAGGGGTTGGCATACTAGTGGCAGAACTCATCCCAACCTTAGAAAGCAAATTATCTATATATCTAGATTAAGAAAAATGTAGCTTATTCGGACGAGTATACTGCACTTGTATACCTAAAAAATAATGTAATTTTCCAAGATCTTTAAGTGAGAACATATTATGCAGTTTGTTAATCATCAATTGAACTTTAATAGTATCATTTCTAGTGATGATAATATCATCAACATAGCATCATATAAATAATGTAGGTTAGTCCATTCTTAATGATTAAAGAAGTATCTAACTTAGTAGTATGAAAACCAAAAGAGTGGAGAGTTGAGCTAAGTTTCATAAACTATTCTCTAGGAGCATGTTTAAGACCACAGAGACTTTTATTTAATTTGTGAGTGAAACCTAATCCTGACCCCTAACAATTTCACAAAAATCTTTTTTGCCCCTTAACAAAAGCATAATCCCATTGCGACTCCTAACGATTAACTCCGTGAGACCTTCTGCCTCCTCCATTAATATCTCTGTCTAGAGCTAACAGATTTTATCTATGTAGACCGTTAAGTCAACAATTTAATCAGAAAAATCGTCCCTTTTTTTCTTTTCTTTTCTCCTTTCCTCCTCTATGCGAATCAGAATGCCACCAGGCCAACTTTCCTCTCTCCTTTTCCTCAACATCATTTTTGGTCACTATCATCAACATCCACTACCATTATCTGTTCTCGCTGTACCAACCCACTATCATTCTTCTTATTCTTCTACCCACTGCCACCTCCTTTCAATTGAGTAATTTTATCTGTTTAAATACTTGAATTTGGTTTGGGATATAGTCTTACGAGTTGTCATTTTCTAGATTTTGATGATTGAGTATAAAGATTTAATTAAAGTATCAATTTTTATGTGAAAGAGTAGTTTGGTGATTATGGGGTGCATTAGTGTTTTAATTTATTCGATATAAGGTTCTCCACTTGAAATGTAGATTTGGGATTTAATAATGTGAAACCAAATAGAGACAAGGTAAGCTAGTGAGAGAGGGATTGTGAGGATAACGAGAAGAAAAAGAAAGAGAGGGTACCAGTGGTAGCGCTAGGATTGCCGATGGTGAACAGAGAAGTAGGGGGAGAGATATGACTTTGTGGTTTTGGTTCGGTCGAAAAAAAGAATAATGATAACAATGCAGTGGTGCAGCGAAAATAGAGAATGGTGGTGGATGTTGATGATGATGGTGGCCAAAAATAGTGGAGAGGAGAAAGAAAAATGTAGAGAATGGTGGTAGGTGTTGGTGATGATTAGGGATTAAGTTGGGGTTATACTCCTCCTATTGACGGAAATTTTGACGGGAATGCCAGAATGTCTAGAAAAAATAATGGATAAGGGTCGTGATGAGATTATATTTTCGTTAAGGGACTGAAAAGAATTTATGAAATTGTTAGGGGTTGAGGTGAAGTTTCACTCTTTAATTTGCATACAAGGTCTAAAGTCTTGAGACTAATGCATGTAAATTTTTTAATATAAATCACCATTTAAAAAAATGTTATTAAAATCAAATTGTCTTAAAATTAAGTTTTAAGACAAAACTATATATAGTTAGAATAAGTTTTACAGCACGTGGTTGACCTTACGAATCAGTTAAATACTTTTTGAAATTCAAAATTAGGGGTGTTCATGGTACGGCCCGACTCAGTTCCGAATATTTTAGAGGTTAATTTGGTGTGATTTCACCGGGTCTAGAAACGGATAAGAGTCTTAAAAATAAACTCGGTCATTATTTCGGGTCGGGTCCGGGTCCGGGTCAAGGTGAACCCGACTTCACCCGACCCATGTGCGCCCTAAGGGAACTAAAAAAGATTTATATGTTTTAAATAAATTTCAATAGGTTTAATTACTTTGCAGGTCCCTATAGTTTCACCGAATTTTCAATTATGTCCCTATACTTTTTTTCTTTTCAATTGGGTCCCTGTACCTTATTTTTTTTTCAATTAAGTCCCTGCCGTCAGTGTACCATTTGAGATAACAGAATATTCTTCATAAAAAAGAAATATTATTGGCAATTAGCTGTAGAGGCTTGGTGAAGTAATCTGAATTTTTCCCTAATACCCAAATAACCCCTCGCATTTCATTCCTAAGAAAAAAAGAAACCCTAAGTTTCTCTTGTCTTCTCCGTCTCCTGCCTCCGTCGACGGCATGTGTGTCTGTCATCGACTGCAACAGACGGTTGCCGGTGTCCCCTCCGTCACCTTCTCTCTGCGCTGGGCCGTTGTGCGTTGTTGTTGTCAGAGGTCTTCTCCACGGTTTGTCCGGCCAAGACGTCTTCGTTCCGTTGCGGTGAAGGCCCTCGCCTGGAGTCACCATGCCGCACGTTGCCGAGCCTCCGACCACGCTTCTGCTCCATCTCCCTACAGTCGAAGTTTCAGCAAGTAAGTGACAAAGAAAAAAACCTATCTTTTCACTATTAAAAGTTGATATTTATGTTATTTTTTTTAAAAAAATATGGCATTGTTTGACTGTTATTGCTGTGATGGTGGTGCTTTAAATAGATTCTACTTCTATTTTTATTAAATGGATTTTGCTTTCAATGGGAGATTTGTGAAAGTGTAATGTATGCTGATGGTTTCAACTTATGAAAGTTTGAACCTTTTTTTCAAATTATGTGATTGAATGGAGATACTATGGCATTGAATGATGAATTTTGTTTATTCTTGAATGTTGATTGTTGTGGCTGTGCTGATGTTGCTTTAAATGGATTATGTTTCTGTTTTTAATACCTGTAGGGATGAGGGACTCGGATTTTACCATAGACATACACCATGGTGGCAAGTTTCATGATTTAGAAAACGGGCTAGAATATTTGGGGAGAAAGGTGTTGGAAGATATGCATTATGAACTCGATGAATGGAGTTTGCAAGAAATAGTTAGTGAGTTGCAAAAGTTAGGGTACAAAGGGAATGCCAGGATCTGGTACTGTGAACCAGGCTATCAATTGAGCTCGAGTCTCAGAGAGTTGATGAGTGATGGAGATGCCATGAGAATGGGTAGGTTATTAGTGTCGCAAACTGTTAAGCATTGCTTGGTGTATGTTGTTGATGGCTGTAGGGAAGGTAACGGTGTTGAGATATGTTCGAATGATAAGGACTATGTGCCAACTGAAGCTGATTACAATGAGAGTGGTTTCGTAGAAGTAGAGGTTGAATGTGAATCAGAAGCGTCTAGTGAGGAGGATAGATTTGATGACAGTGCAGACGATGGAGACCACGAGGATCATTTTGGGTTTGACGTTGAAGATGGAAATGATGGTGGAGTTGGAAATGCTTTTGGGGGATTTGATGGCCCTTTAAATGAACATGACAATGCTCAAACTGGTAGTGTTGATGCTGCTGTGAATGACGCCGCCGTTAGGGATGATGTTGAGGTCAGAGAGATTTTCGAGAGTTATGAACTTATAAATAGATTATAAATCTCTCTTGTAAATAGACTATAAGATGATTATCAATTGATTAAGCTGTGTTATAAATCTCTCTTGTAAATGGATTATAAATTCATTAAAAAAAGAGCTGAATATCCATGTTGCAATCTGCTGTTTACCTGATTTCAGAACCTGGTCTTGCAGCTGCCGCCAACGGAGAAGATCCGAATGCTGCTGACATTGTGCCTACTGTTGCGCCTGCTGCTGCTGCTACTGCTGCTGATCTTACAGCTGCTGTTGATACTGATCCTGCTACCGACAACAGATCCAATGTGAATATCTGTAGATCTGAACGAATAAGGAAAACATGGGTAGCAGGGGAAGAGGAAGGGGCAAGGGAAAAGGAAGGGGCAGGGGAAGGGGTAGAGGAAGGGGTACAACTGCATCTTCACAACCACTCCCCACCACACCTGCATCTTCCCAATAGCTACTGTTGCGCCTGCTGCTACTGCTGCTGTTGATCTTACAGCTGCTGTTGACACTGATCCTGCTGCCGACAACAGATCCGATGTGAATATCTGTAGATCTGAGCGAATAAGGAAAACATGGGTAGCAGGGGAAGAGGAAGGGGCAGGGGAAGGGGTAGAGGAAGGGGTACAACTGCATCTTCACAACCACTCCCCACCACACCTGCATCTTCCCAATAGCTACCCACCACACCTGCTGTTACTGCCTCTACTTAACCACCTCCTATACTTGCAACTTCAGCTTCTCAGGCTCTAACCACAGCCACCTCACAACAAGCCTTACCTCTTGAAGGGCCAGCCTCCCAGCCTCTCCTAGCTGTGGCAAGTGCAAAATCTCACCAAGCACCTAGAGCATCGTCTTAACCTTTACCAAAGACAAAGGTGTTTGGTGTGAGGAGAAGTTGGCGGCTGAAGTTAGGAGTGATGAAGCAAAAAGGGGCACCTAGTCTATATATAGACCTAAGTGATGACTGAAGTCTCTTTATATTTATAGTTAGGGTTGTTGGGGTTGCTGTTAAATAGTAATTTTGTGATGAATTGTGTCTATGTGGCCACTGTTTATTATGTGGATAGGACCACTATTTTGATATTTTGTAATCAGGTTGGACCACTTTTAATTGTTGCACTTCTTGGATCTTTATTTTGGATTAGCTATATGTGGCATATTATATGACCACTTATGTTATGATATTTTGTGTAAGTATGGTTTATAGGAACACTTAATGAAAATATATGTAGCATATTTTCTGGCCACTTCTTGCTGCAAGTTGTTGTCACTTGTGAAAATTTAAATATTCACATTGATAAAATTGCTTCCCAACTATCATTTGTTATACACAAAAAATACATCAAAGTGCAAAATTGATTTAAACTAAACATAATTAACTTTAATTAGATTGAAGCTATACAATCTCTTATATTACAACTTCATAGCACAGATAACTCTAAACTCTTGCAAACCACATTCTAATTATTAAGACTAGCAAAAACATAAATAGCATATATTGCATTTTACATTGAATTTTCATATTGTCATCCAACCTCCCAACTTGTTCTTGAAGAATATTCAACTCATCACATAATCTACCCACACAAGCATCTATTTCTTTGGCTTCAACAATTAATCTCTCCATCTCCACGTTTAGCCTCTCTATCTTTCTTTCTTGTGCATCCAATTTCAACATTTCAGCTTCCAACTTAGCAGAATTTTGTGTTCCAACAACTCCAACAGCAGCAGCAGCAGACACGTTACTTCTTGCACCAACTTTATCAACCCACTCAAAAAATTTGCATCTTCTGTTAGGACAAGAAATAAATCTTCTATTAGGATTCTTTGTTGTTCCTGAAATTTGAAGACTCAGAGTGTCACCACAAAAACAGTGAACCCGCCTTTCTTTTTCCTTTGGACACCCATTCTTTGCACCGTCATCAACCTCAATCCAATCAAAATCATCAATCCACTCAAAAAAGTTGCATTTTAGTATCTTCCCACAAGTAACATACCTCCTACCATGGTCAGAAACGGTTGAGGAACAGTGGACGGTTACTGCCTATCCACAGAAACACATGTGTCTTCTTTCCTTCGAGTACGAGCTCCTAGAAACACAGCTTTCTGAAGAGAGAATGAATGAGGTTTCTTGACTATGAGCCATAAATTTGGAGAATATGAAAACTGAAAATGGAAAAAGGGAGAAGAAGAGAAACCTCAAAACTGCAACGAGAGTGTTTATAGGGAGAAGTCAGGGGTAAATATGTCATTCCACAGCTCACTAACATTTTTTTTAATGTCAAACGTTAACAGGGACTTAATTGAAAAAAAAGGTATAGGGACCAATTGAAAAGAAAAAAAGTATAGGGACCTAATTGAAAATTCGGTGAAACTATAGGGACCTACAGAGTAATTAAACCATTTCAATATTATGTTATATTGATTATAAGCTTATTGTTTTATTTTTAATCACACTTGTTGAATTAGAAAATAAATCAAAGAAGCATCAAATTAGAATTTAGAGATAAATTCAAGTTCAAATATGGATATCAACTTTTCGGTAACAATTTTTTTTTTATAAATAAGGGCATCATAAATAAGTTTCTTTATACATAAATTTCTTTATAAATTATTGTTAAAACTTTAAAGACCCGATTTTCATCCGATTTGGACTGGTATAATTATGGCTCGAAAATGTTTAGATTTTATCAGGTCTAAAATTGGGTTAAGATCTAAAAAATAGATCCAATATATATTTAGAACCGATCTGAATCAGAACAAATTCAATTTCACCCAACCCATAAACACCCATATTCAAAACCATGTGACTGATGGAACCCTTTTGCAGCAAGTCTAACTTTAAACCTTTGAATACTATTATTAGAAAATTTTTTTTCATAGCAACTATTCTTGATCTTTGTGTATTTGCTATCCTTTACACAATCCATCTAATACATGACCAAGCTTAACACATCATATAGAACAGACAAATATTTTTGGGTAATTAATATTATGGATTCATCAAGATTTTTCCACAACTACAAGATTTTTGGGTCATTAATATAAAATAGGAACATAAACTATTGAACATTTTTTACACTATGAAATTACTATTGAGAGTAACATTAATAATGACTATAAACATATAAACCATGTAACTGGTGTACCATTGTTTCAATTCAGAACCCTACAAATATATATATATACTCTTTCCATACTAAAGAACTGGCTGACGGCGGCGGATAGAGAGGGATGACTGATGGCTAATGGTGGGCGGATAAAATATAAATGTGGTATTGGGAGGAAGAAAAAGAAGGGAGAAGGATCAAAATATTCAAAAAAGAAAATAGAAATAATTTGGTTTATTTGTTTATTTCGCGCTTAATCTTGCATATTCACTGTGTTTTCGTGTAAGGAATCAAATAATAGAGCATGTGTCTAAGCATTTCCCGGTCATCAGGTCATACCGTCATACTAATTGATGAGAAGTACCTTTTCTTTATCCAACTTTGCTTTTTTTTTTAATTTTATTTTTATTTTTATATTCATAATAATATTTTTTTTGAGAAATGCTATAGTAAAAAGTGTTTTTCAATAAAAGTATTTTCAGAACACATTATGAGGCCACACAATTAAAACCATTTATGTCTAAGTTGATTTCGGACTCTCAATCTAATTTCATCCCTAGAAGAATTAGTGTAAACAATGGCATTATTATTCAGAAAGTAGTTCATTCTACAAGAAGCAAGAAAGGAAAAAGAGACATGATTATTAAAGTAATCTCAAAAAAGCTTACGACAAACTTAAATGAAGTTTTATTCTTGATTCGCTAAAAGATGCAAACTTCCCCCCTCCCCCGCGCAGATCATTAGCCTCATCGGATGCTACATATCTACTTCTTCCATTTATGTTCTTTGGAATGGTTTTTTTTGGAGGCGGCTTTCAACCCATTGCGAAGAATTTGTTAGGGAGATTCTCTATGCCCTTATTTATTTGTTATTTACATTCAAAGATTGTCTTAGTAAATTAAAAAGCTTATTAATGATAACAAGTGGAAACTTATTAGCTTTTTAAAAATGGTCCTAATTTGACTCACTTATATTTTGCGGATGATCTGATTCTTTTTTCTAAAGTAGACAACACTCAAGTTAAGGTGATCAAGGAGGCTCTTGAAAACCTTTTGTAGAAGTTATAGTCAAAGCATACGTTATGGCAAATCTTGTGCATTTTTCTCCAACAACATCCATCATTCGATCAAGAATGAGTTGAGTATCAACCTGAAAATTTTCCTAACTTCTAATTTGGGGAAATATCTAGGTGTCCCTCATCCATGATCACTATAGCCAACATCAGTTCCACTTTATCCTGGATAGAATGATGAAGAAACTGAATAGTTGGAACAACAATACCCTCTCTCGTCGGAAGATGTACCTTGGCGCACTCTTCTTTCTTATATTCTTAGTTATGCTATGCAAATTATGAAAATTTCGGTGGCTTTTTTCTTATGAATCTTGCTTGGGGACTTATTAATAATAAAAAGACTCTTTGGGTTAGGGTACTTCGAAGTAAGTATGGATGGGAAGAAGATTCTATCCTTAAAGTCAGATAAAAAAACTAGCAGCTCTAATGCTTAATTGTGAAGGTTTGGAATGATTTCAAAGCCCATCTTATTTGGCGTATTGGCAAAGGAAATGAGGTTGCCTTTTGGGCTGATCACTGGATTTCGAGTATTCCTAAGCTTAGTGATTTAGCATTAGATGACATTCACCTCTTATTAAATGATAAGGTAGCAGATTATGCTAATTCGGATGACAATTGGAGATCTAATATTTTCAACGAGATTCTACTTGGTGATATTGTTAACATGATGAGAATTATCAAAACCCCCAAAGGGAGCTAGGAGAAGATGTTGTTTATTGGCTTCCCTCTTCTACATCAAGCTAGCCACCAACCTAGTTCTAATTCTAGTTTCTCTTTTACCAAGGTCTGGAAGCTATAATTTCCTCAAAGACTAGGAGCCATCACTTGGCTGCTTGCTTAAAATGCTGTTTTGACTAATGAAAATAGAGCGAAAAAGAGACTTATCGACGTTGCTGATTGCCCCATATGTCAGAACTCCACTAAAACCTTGCTCTATGTTATGCATGACTGTCCCTTCATCAGCAAAATTTGGAAAGAAAATCTTTGGAGTCTTCACAAGAGAAATAATGGAACTAGTTGGCTTTTTCTTTTTATTACTAACTGTAACTTCTAACAAACTCACTCCAATCTAGACAGTTTGTTCAATCGAGCTACTTACCTGACTAGGAATTACGAAGACTCGAAGAGTGTCTCTATATTTTGAAAGCAGGTCGTGCAACGATTAGCACGAAAGAGAGGATTTCATTGGATGGGAACCCCCTTAGGGACTGGTCCAAGTTGAACGTTGATGGATTTGTCTCCCTTCCGTCGAGTGCGACAAGCTGTGGTGGTCTGATCCGTGATAACCAGGGTAGGGTCACTGCGGGGTTCATGCTAAATCTGGAAAAATGCTCGATTACCTTGGCCGAAATTTGAGGGTAGTATGTGGCCATTAAATTAGCTTTCGATTTGGTATTAAAAAACTCTTAGTTGAAACGAACTCTCTCTGTGTTTTTTGTTTTGTGCAGAACCAGTCTTGTGAGCGAGGTGCGAGCTCCTCCTTGCTTCCAGCCTTCAAAGTGCTCCTTGCTCAATCTCGGGATGTCCGCATAGCTCACATCTGTAGATAAAGAAATGTCTGTGCTGATTTACTCGCTAAGAAGGCACAGTCGCTGCCGATTGGTCTCTCTTGCTTCTCATCCCCTCCAGCTTTTCTCTCTGTTGCTCTCATGGCAGATGCTGCTGGAGTCAAGCTCCCTAGGATGATTCTTCTATAATTTTTGCTTTGCTTTTGGACAGTTGGTCCCGTTGCATATAAAAAAAAATAATAAAAAATTAAGAAATATCCAGAGCCAACGTGTTGAAGACAATGTTCTGAAAACCGGTTCGAACCGGTCGAACTCTGAATCAGACGCGAAAGCGGTAAAAAACCACAGAATTTGAAAATCGGTGTTGAACCGACGAACTGGCCGGTTACCGGTCGGTCGAACCGAATCGGAACCCGGCCGATTTTTTAACCTTGCAGCAAAACGCCGCCGTTTTGTGTTTTGGGAACCCTAATTCCCTTTTTCTCTTCGCAGCTCCCACTTTCGTCCAGCACTCCAGTTGCTCTGCACTCCATCGTCCCACAGAAGAGTGAAGACAGAGCAACACCCACAACTCCACGAGGCCGCCATGACCCACCACAGTTCAGCAAGGGTCAGACTTCAGAGAGAGTGAGACTGTGAGAGACATAGAGAACGCCTGAAGCCCTCAACGCACTCACCTCCGTCGCGCCTTCAGCACCGTCGCGCCTTCAGCACCGTCACGCCGTCAGCAGCGTCGCGCCGTCAGCTCCGTGGCGCCGTTGGGTCCGTTGCGCCTTCAGATACCTTGCGCAGTCAGCATCATCCGCCGTCAGCTCCATCGCGCCCTCAGCCACTTCGCATGTCACCTCCGTCGAGCTCTGCCTCTGAGAAAGCAATAGAGAAGCGTTGAAGCGTTGAAAAAATTAAAGCCTGAAGTCCTTCGAGCTCTGAGAGAAAGCAATAGATTTCCTCATTTTCAGGTAATTTTTAATTTAGTGATTCTGATTCTGATGAATTGAACTCTGATAAACTGAACTCTGATTCTGATACTGATTCTGATGAAAAAAAATTATAGAGAATCCTGAGTGCTTTTTTTCTAAAAATTATAGAGAATCACCTGATGTCATGCGAGCTTTACTTGATCTTGTTACATTGCATTGCAAGGTTAATAATTTAGATTCAGTTGAGGCAATGAAAGAAATACACTTATATAGAGATCGAAAGGAAAGCTTTGATAGGCCTAAAGCTGTTCCAGCTGCAAAAAAACTTCAACCTAGTAATAATATCTGTTTGATAATAAGCTTTAGTTATTTACTTATTTTATGTTTTGGTTTCCTTTATTTGATAACTAATACTTGAGATATGGGATTGTAATTTGTAGAAGAATGGTGGAGGTTGTTTGGTAGTTCTGCTTCATGTTTACAAAAAATTGTAGTTCGCATTCTTAGCCAAGCATCTGCTTCTTCAGGGTGTAAAAAAAAAAGAAAGCAAAAGTCGCAATATGATCCAATCGATATTGAAACTATTGATAAGGTTGATTTTTGGGTGACGGAAGAGGTTGTTGAAAAAGAGCCTGATCTTCCAAGTAATATTGAAGACTTGCTTCGTGAGTATTATAGTTTATTGATCAGACAATAAATTACAATAGCTTTTATCTTTAATTTATTGATAATGTGTTATATTTTCTTAGATGAGATTGATGCTGATTTATATCAAGGTGGTAGTGGTGGTAGTACTAGTACATTTTATGCTGCACCACTTGCTTTTTCTGGTCCAAGTAGTGGAAATGAAGGTGATGAAATCAATGAGGCAAATCTGCAGTAAATTATGGAGGATTTTGATGATTGATGACAAACTTGGATCATTTTGATGCTGCTATGTTATGTTTGATTGGTTGTTTGTTGACTTTTGAACTTTGAATTTATATTTGAATGAGATTATAACATTTGGTTTATGTAGTACTTTTAATTTGAATGATATTTTAAAGAATTAAACAAAAATATATAATAATAATTATTATAAATAATTTATAAAGTTATAATTACAATCAAATTTTAATGATTTTTAATGATAAAAAAATAACTAATATTTGTCTCAACTAATTTAAGTTGGTTGAGTGTTATCTTCGTCAATTAAGGAGTTTAAATTTTGTTTTTTGTGTGTAACAATTTATTCGCTAGTGACAGAATCATAAACAGAGTTTCAATCCATAAAAAAGGAGTAATTTTTAAAGTTTGTCGAATTAAAAAATACCATAAAAAATTAGCATATGACTTTAAAATAGATTTATCTTTGTTAAAATTTATCTAAGATAATTTTATTTGTTGATATTATATTTATTCTTAAAATCGAAATAATATGATCAACGTTATTACTTTATTAAAACTTCACATTTTATGACATAATGTTTAAGGTTTCAAAGTTATAGAATTACGCCATTGCAAAAATTATTGAATTAGTTCATATTTTTTGCTACCATGCATTACTAAAATACCATTATTAAATATTAATTTGCGTAAAAAAAATATAACAATTTTTATTATTCAATAATTTATTTTATTAAAAAAATAAATTATTATTCACTCTAGTAAATACATATTTTTCTAATTTCTTATCCACAATTACAATACAATATTAATCTCCAGCAGTTAAATCTTTATTATTTAGTCAACTTTAATTATTAGATCGGTTCCGTTAAGTAGACAATAGAATTTAGGTTTAATTACTCTGTTGGTCCCTATAATTTGACAAAATTTTTAATTAGGTTCCTATACTTTTTTTCCTTTTAATTGAGTTCTTGCACTAATTTTTTTTTAATTGGATCCTTACACTTTTTTTTTCTTTTATTTAGGTTCTTATACCAATTTTTTTTTAGTTAGGTCCCTATAAAATTAAGCCAATTATTATTAAAAGGAATTTAATTGAAAAAAAAATATAAAGACCTAATTAAAAATTTCACAAAACCATAAGAATCAACAGAATAATTAAACCTAAAATTTATGAATAATGAATTTAAATTTTGACCCACTAAAGATTAAAAAAAAAACACTCCACAAAAAATAGATAACAAAAAATACTAATACTTACTTTCAAAAAATTTAACCATACAATTTCTTCTCTACTTTATCGCTGCTGCTTCTTCTCCCCGTCCACCCTCTTTCACGTTGCAACGCCATTGCCAACATCCTCACCGGCGCGTCTCTCTTTGTCGCCGGTAGTCATCATTGCTGTCGAGCATCTTACGGTTGTTGCTGTGTCATCAACTAGCTCTCGTCAGCGTCTTTCTCCCTCTTCGGTCGTCATCCTGGCCGTCCAGCCTTACAGTATTATAGATAGATATCTAATTAATGAGAAATTTAATGCGTACGCAGTACGTTAAATGTTGTGGTCAACCCATAATATGTAGGATGGTAATTTTATTAGGTATGTGAATGAATATTTTCATACTAAAATGGATGTTTAATTTATTGGAATTGAATTTATGTATTTAACAATTAAGATATGTCAGATATTCAATTCACTCGGTATAGGGATGATTATTTTAAGGTAAAAACTCAGATGCAGTCGACTTTACGTGAAGTTGATAATCGAGAGCCGTTAGATGATTTGACTGATTTGACTAAATTTTCATCCAACAGCTCTCGACTATCAACTTCACGTAAAAACACCTGAGTTTTCACCTTATTTTAATTCTTAAATGGATGATTATTTGATTAGGTTGCATTTATATTAGTAAGAGACAATGTAATCCATTTTTGAGTATAATCCATTTACACTAACAAAATAGAACTTTCACTCCTGCGTCTGCACAGACTGCAAAGAGACAATGACAGTATCGGTGGATGCGAAAGCATGCACAGACAACAATGTTTTGACTGTGTCTGAACGATGTTAACAAAAAACGACGACGTTTTGATATTTTGGAATGATTATCTCTGACACTGATAAAAATTTTTGAGTGTGAATCAAAGATCGACAATAACAAATTTTAGATATAGACTAAAAACCGAGAGATTATAATAAAATTAGAAAAAATTTGTTAATTTTAATTTTTAAATTTTAAAATATAAAATTAATTAATTAATTAAAAATCTTATTTAAATTTTAAATTTATCTTTCTTTTTAAATTCATTATTCACATTATTCATCATTTTCATTATTTAGTGTCTACGAGTACTTTCTCTAATTATTAATGCATCATGATATCAAAAAAGTAGTGCTCAGAGGCACATATCCTCGACATGACTGAATACAAGTGGGCCTTACTATATGGAGAATTTTATATATAGATATAATATTCGAAATTCTAAATGATTGGACAGAGATATATAATTTATCTTCTTCATCAATTGAAGACTTATAGACATTAACCGTACCTGTTTTCTTGCCTTCTGAGGACATGGGAAGGATAAAATTACGACGTTGTTTACATCGTCATCATCATCATTTGGCTCTCCACAACTAATATATATATATGTCATATTGTTATTGACGAACGATGATGTGGGAAGTGGGCGTAATAGTCGATTAGTAGTCTTCTCAAATTTTTGTTTGCTATTTGCTATGCCACCTCTAGTTGTTCCACTTGTTAGTTGTTATTTTGTTAATGGATATATGAAGCATGGAAATTATCAGAAAGCATATATAGATTTACAGCGAAGCTCTAACGAAGTGGTCAAGTTAAATATCCTCAGCACGACTTAATTTATAGTTTGTATAATTGGAAAAATCAAATTTCTATGATTAATAAACAAATAAATTAATTAAATACAATCTATATAAGGATATTGATATACGTTGGATTGCACAGCTAGCTAGCTAGCACACGTTGTGGGTATATATATTATATATAGGCAAAGGAAAAGTATAAATCACTATCAGAACCAAATTTGAAAACTCACTCATTAAGTGCAATACAAGAAACCAAACTGCGGGGAAAGCTAAGCCCTTTTTCTTCTTCCCCAGCTCATCAAAGCAATTAATTAAATTCAAACATAATAAGGTATATATATCATGGCTGGGCTATCAATTGGTTAGAGTAAAGAAGCATAAATAGATGGTTCCCATCCACCAATTTTCATATAGAATTTTGTTTTACAAGAATAATATATATAGAGATGTTTAATCTATGTTTTAGTAACCCAGGCTTACAAGAAACGAAGAAAGAAAGAAAAAATCAATCATTAGTTAATTAATTCTATTCAATTTCAGTTTTGATGATGAGGAGGAGAGTACTCACAGACAACCTCAGTTTGCACTTCCCTGCGGTGGAAGTTGCGGTGGCAGCCACAAGCAGCACACGTGAGAGCGCCGTTGGTTCCTTCCCCTGCACTGGCCATGAACTCCCTGCACCCATCCACCGCGTACCCTCCGATATTGGCCGCGTGATTCTTCTGGCACTCCCCGTACCTTACGTTCCTTATCACCGTCGACGAAGTCTTCACCGCCACCTGTCTCTTCTTCATCCTTCTCGATCGATCTCTGATCTCTTCTTCAAAATGAAAAAACCTATGCGTCTATATATACGTACAGATGTTTCAGACTTAACAATCAGTTATCGATTTCAGATTTTCACCCACAAGAATTAGATGATGGCTACACGCGCACACACATACATATTTGGTGGTATAATTCTATAGGTCTATCTATATATAGGTCAATGCTCCTGGGGTTGGCTAACCCTAACCCTAGTAGTGTGTGGCTTTCTTATTATTTTATTTGCTGAAATATGCAGGAGCAAGGAGTAAGATATATGTGGAAGTATAAATTATTAATCAAGATGGATGATGTTTCGCAGCCTTATTTTACCTACTTTTTGGGTGGTCATTTAGGTCAAAGCAATGACTATGAGTGAGGCATAGGAACACCTCTAATTTAGTCTCACTAACCATTATTATTGCTTCATAAGCCAATGAAGGAAGAACGCGTGCGTCAACAAACTAGTGGGATTGGAATGGTGGTGGGGTTTCTTTCTTCTCTTTCTTGCCACATACAGGAAGGTGTTGAATGAAGATCAGAAGAAGTAGGTTTACACACACACAACCAATAAAAATGATCTAGCTATATCATCCCCTTTTCCTCTTGGCAGTATAATAAGAAAAAGAGATTGTGGATCCCTCTAATGCTAGAACGGGACAAAAACTTCAAAGCAGCGTATTAAGAAACGCTGGTCCTTTGCGCTATAACCTACCTCACATTATACAACCCTACAACATTACTTGTCTTTCAGAAGTGATAGCTCACCTGTATATCATTTGATTGATTGATTATTTCAACCAAAAAAATTCGCATTCGATAGAGGAAAGAAATACAAACGAATAAGATTAGCTCTATATATATATGTACACGTACATGGGGTAGTAATAATAATGTGAATTAAGTAATCAGAGGCCAGGAGAGTGTTTGCTACCTTTTAATCTGGTCAAACTGATTGATTAAAATATTTAAGCATGGTTATCAACCAAAGGGTAGATGCTGATTTTATATCTGAAATGGGTCCAATCTGATACTCAAAAGGCAGGTTGCTGTGGCCCTTGCAACTGTGACAACAACTCTTGTCTAAATTTAATTACCTAAGATTCTAATAATTATTATAGGAGCATTCCCCACACGCTCTGATTCTTTTTTTCATCTTTATGTACTGTTCAGAAGAGAAATGACCTAGTGATGATGATAATAATAAAAACCCCGACGATTTCCCATCTAGAAAAAATGTGAAAGACATGTGTGATTCTGTAGTTGATATATATTTTGTTTTTGACGGTTTGGAAACACAGGAGCGAGACAAGAAAACAGAAAGACAGATTAGAGTAAAGAAGGAAAGGCACGCAGCCGTTATAATCTACACTGCATTATTACGAAAAGATATCCCATTATAATTAGTGCTGGCCCATATCGGAATGGGTATGCAGTGGAATTAGAATGAAGAAAATAGAAATCAATTTGCAGTGCCACAGACAAGTTTAATTTATTCGACCGTGAAATAATTAAAAGTCAAGATATTATTCATCCTAATCATGTTTTTTTTAAACTAAAATTAACTATCAGTCACAAAAAAAAAAACTAAAATTGACTATCAAAATTAATTATTAAGATAAAATATTTATTTAAAAATAAAATATATATTAAAAATAAATTAAATTATATATATATGGTGAATAATTTTAATGTATAAATATTTTTTTTATTCATTCGATCCACTTAATTTATAGCATGAGCAATACATGCAGAAGCAAATAAAGCATGATGAGGAACCTCCACCTCCACCCTCACCTCCACCACCAACGCCATATATCATCAAGATTCAAGAAACTAGCTAGAAAAGGGACAAGAACACAAATTGGAATGGGGCNTAATACCTAATTTAATTTCTAAATGTTCATGAGAATCTTAATTTTTCTCTAAAATTTTAATAACCATTATTTAGTCTCTAAATTTAATAAATGTAGCTAATGTTAATTTTTAGAACAACTTTCAATATACAGACATTAATGAATTACTGATATGAGTAATTGAATATTATGTTAAACTCTGTAAAATGATACTATTTTGATTTTGATACTCAAATAATCCAAAAATATCATGAATAGTGTTTATTGAATATTTTCTTCCCTTGACAAGTGATAAGATGTCATTTTCTTATATTTAAACACCAAAACTAAAATAATATTGCTTTATATGTTGCTATCTATGTTCGTACTCTATTAATATTTGTGTATCGAAAATTATTTTAAAAACTAATGTGAATCAAATTTGTAAAATTTAAAAATTAAATAAATACAATTAAAATTTTAAAGACTAAATTAAAATTTATCTATAAGATCAATCACTAAATTGAATATTATTTCATATAGCATATATCATTCACATAATTAATTAATAAATAAATACACATATATATACACTAAACACTATTTTACTTTCATCATTTGGTTGATTGATTGATTCCAATCTGGAGAAGCATATATAGTATATAACTGTCTCTGCCATTGTCAAATGTCAACAATTTGGTTCTATTCCAGTATTTGTCTGCTCCAACCAGCAATGTTAATATGCAAGGAAGTGGAAGATAAAAAGATATTGAAATAATAATTAAATACTCAATTGTATTATCTTCCTAACTAATGTCTTTAATGCTGAGTGTTACAATTGCTACATTAGCAGTTTATATACATAAAAGACAATGGCACGTTGGCAAAAGTTTGCCAGCGCTGCGATGTGAATTGTGCTCATTTAGTGTGGAAGCAATGTGTTATATGTTGCTTGGCGCTGTAAATCATTGGTCAATTAGTGCTGATGGAAGCGTGTGATTGTTTTCTTCTGTTGGAGGTTCATGAGTTATGGGGCGCTACTACCATTTTATGTAGCCCAAACCTTTTTGTCAAAACCAAATACAAGCTATTTATGATGGGTTTAGTATAATTTGAACTTTTTAAATTAAAACCAGTTTATTTGATATTTTAAATATAATTTTTTAAAAGTTATAAAAGTTATGTTTGGTAAAATAAAATAAAATCAAAATATTTTTTTAATGAGCTACAAATTAAATAAATTGCATTTATTAAAATTACTTTTAATATTTAAAATATTTTTAATAATAAATATAAATGAATAAGTATATATAAAAAATTAATTTTTAATTAACCAAGTCAACCTTTTTATTATTGTAAAATTATTTTTTAATTCTCATTTTTTAGTTAATTTAAAATTTTAAGAATTTAAATAAAAAAGTGATAATTTCAAAAGAATTAGTGTAAGAATCGGAATAACCGTCTTAATAAAATAATAAATTTTAACTGTCCGGAATAGGTTCGAAAATATGAAAATGTTATTTTGAAAATAAAAAGGTAAAATTTGAATTTAATAAACTTTTCTGAGTAGAAAAATATATCTTTTGTAAAAAAAATTTGTAAAAATGCGTACCGGTGTTTAAACCGGCAGTACCGGCTCTAGTCTGTCTGGTACTGCGTATTAAGAAAAAGAAGATTTTTTGAAAATTGAATTTATTGTTTTGAAAATACAAAAATAATTTAGAATTAAAAACCGGACACTAACTCAAAAGATTTTGGCCCAAAGTTGGGTCAAACGGATTTAAAAATGCTAACGGGTTGAACCGGACTCAAGTTGGACCCAAGCCCAACATATATAAGTGTCAATTAATGAGCATTCAGTTCATTTTACCCTATAACCAAAGAAAAGGGGTGCTGGAAGTGACGGGAGAAGAGAAGAGAATTTACTATTCATCTTCTCTTTTATTTATTCATAACTTGAGCTTTGGAGTTCCGATTGACGAGCTGTCTGCAGCTGCGCAAGCTCTCGTCGAGTTCTTCATTTATAGCTAGGTGTTGTTGGTAAGAAATTAAAACTCAACCTCCAGTTTCCAACCCTAAATATTTTGCGTTTTTACGTTTGGTTTTGAGTAGATTTTGTAATTTTGTTTGTTTAGGGGTGATCTATCATTGGATTATTGTTGGATTTTATCCCTAATATCATTGTTAAGGTAAGTCTCTTCGAAATATTGTGGTTTGATATTTTGGTTAGCCATAGTGTTGATTTTTGGTATGTTATATGTATATAGCTTAATAGTTGGTGAGTTTTGGAAGTAGTGTTGGTGCTTGAGGCTTGTTATTGATCTTGTTAAAATCAAGCTTTGTGTGTTTGTGCATATTGAAAATCGACTAAGGTATGGTTTCGGTTTTTTCTATATAATATGTAATATTTCTGGATCACTTAGACTAGTGGATCCTAAGATAGGATTGAATGATGTTAGTGTATGATTAATTATATGTAAATTTATGTTTGATGATGAATAAGATGATACGGAGTGTTGAAATGTGTGATATATGAATTATAATGATTGATGATGGATATTGATGATTATGATGTGTGATGATAAATGTTGATGATGGTATTGGATTTTGAATCTTGTGGTTGGTGTTGATATTGAATGGTGGTGAATGTTGCTTATGAAGAGTTAAATTATGTAAAATTGTTAAGGTTGGGATCTTGATTTATGAATGGTTGATTTTTGTTGAATTATGGTAGAAAGATTGAGTAAAACGGAGGTTGAGTTGATTGAAGTGTAATAGAATGATAAAGTGTAGTATGTGGTAGTGTTTTGTGATGAATTCAGTAGGTTTTGGATTGGTTTGGTTTTGAAATTTGAAAACTAGAGAACTTTGATGTTTTTTTATAAAACTTTATTTTTAACGAACTTTGGCTGATTATAACTTGAACCTCAAATTTTGAAATTGAGTGATTTTTATTTTAAATTAAAGATGATTTCAAAAGTTTTAAAATGATATAAAGTTTGAAGAAAATGGAGTTTGTAGAGAAAGTTATGAACGCTTGAAGTTTGGTGCAAAAATCTAAAAATTCTGCAGCTTAAAATTTTCCGAAGTCTGTTAAAGGTCGCGTAGGCGACACAGTACACGTGACGCAAGCATTCCATTCGGGTTGGAACACTCGCGTATGCGAAAGGGGTTCCGCGTACGCGAACGCACCTTTTTCAACGTGTGTGTACACACGGCAGGAGTGTGTGTACGCACAATCCCTGTTTTGCTGAAAATGTGTTTTTCTTCACTTTTAAGGGTTCTCTTGCTTTCCAAACCTCTTTAACTTCTCATTAAGGCTTGTGGCTAGTGCTTAGATCCTAAGACTAGTAAAGATAGGTTTATGATTTGAGATTAGTGAATTTATGTTTGAGTTTAGAATACGGAGATTTAGGTTTCTGAAGTTGTTAGTAGTCTGTTGAAATACTATATTTTCTTCTCTGCCGCAAGAGTGTGCCAGACACTATATCTTCGGAGCATGCCAGTGTACCAGGGATTAAATCCTCGGAACAATAGTATTGTTCCAGGCACTATATCCTTAGAACAAAAGCCTGCCGGCACTATATCCTCGGATGTGGCAGAAAGGTGACATTCAAAATGATGTGTCGGGTTGGCATTTATGAACCGACAAGTGATATCACGAGCCAAATAGGATAGATATTCATCATATGCATCTTTTACATGCTTGCTTGCTTTGATTACTTTTACTTGAGTTATGCCTATTTAAATAACATGCCTAAATGTTAGTTGATTTACCTATTATATATGTATATTATTTGTGTTTTACTTGTTTGCATTATATATATTTTAATAGCGTTGAGGATGATTGGTAGGCGGTGGTGATGGATTCGCACGGAGGGTAGGTTGGTGAAGGTTGTGGAACACAGCGGAGACTAGTTTTAGTTAGAAATCTCCTAAGTTTAGATAATCTTGACCTATTTATGGTTTCTGGTTTAAGTTATTTATTTTATTAAGCTTGAATATGCGTATCGATGTGAAGTTCTAGGATTGTCTTTGGTGTCCCGAAACCTTATATCTTACATATTGGACAATATTACCATATTGAGAACCTTCGATTCTTATACCATATACTATTGTTGTTTTTCAGATGTAGGTCGTAACCCACCTTGGTGAGTCTGCGGATATGGTGACAGAATGGAGGATAATCTTCCTTATGTTTGATTTTACTATACTTTTATTGTAGTACTCTCTCACCTTTTGTATATTTAACGTTATTGCCTTAGAGGTTTTATTTCTGAAAAAATTTGAGAGATAGGTTGTTACTTTTTCAAACTTCAAAACTTTGTTGTATTCAGTTTTGATTTATCAGCCTAAACTCAACAGATTGTAACTAATTCTCTTTTTGTATATTCATACCATATACATATAATTTATTTTAATTATTACCTTGTGTATTTAGAGTTATCTACAAGGTTTTATATGTATTATATTTTGTTCTGTTTGTATCTACGCTTTTAGTCAATAGTGTGAATGCGCGCTTTGTAATTTCGCTTTATGCAACTTTGAGATTTAGTCCTTCATCGGGCTTCTAGTTATATATTATAAGCTTTAGAATTATTGAGACACTTTGTTATCTTTTACTTTATGGCTAGAAGTAAGGTTTAAGATAACGGAGTATTACAATTAACCTAATTAAATGTAAATATTCGTTAATATATATATAGTTATATTACATTTTTTAACTTCTTTTAAAAGAATTTTTAAGTTTCTAAAGTAAAAAATGTAAATACATATTTTTTTATTTGTCAAATATAATCCGAGGTGCTTACATTTGTTTAAAACTTAATTTGGTAAAATTTTTACTTTTTGAAAGTAGCTTATGAAAACTATTTGGTAAAATTAAATTAAAAATTATTTTTAATAAGTATAAGCACCACAATTGTGTTTGGTAAAATAGTTTTTAAAACTTAAAAAAATTATAATAAACATATTTATAACGAAGAATAATTTCTTTTTTCAAATTTTATAAAATTTTATATAATATTTTAAAATATAATAATTTTAAAATAAAAAATTATTTTATATATTGGCTCACCTTTACTGATCACAAAAAATGGGACACATATCTCAAATAAACTACTCTTATGATTATATATGTATTTTTACATATGTATATACATATTGTTATTATAATTTTGACTAATATTCATGCAAAGAAAATTTTATGATTGATTTTCATAAACCAAGTCCACCTCTTCACATTTCAAAGAACAGATAAAAAACAAACAAACATCATAGATCTACTGAAAAAATACAAAAATAACACACACAAAAATAATATAAATGGATAGAAATTCATACCTAATATGTGATAGAGATGTATTTGTGTTAAAATTTGTGAAGAATAGGTTGAAAAATAAAAAATATATAAAGACTGTGTTAGAATTTGTGAAGATTAGGATGAGAAGTTAGAAATATATGAAAATTTCAATGGCAATATAATAGCGGAGAATATGTGCGAGAAAATAAATAAAATTTGATAAGTATAAGCCAACTTTAAAAAGCTCCCACTTATGTGCTTTGAAAAGCACCCATAACTTTTAAAAGTCGTAAGTACAAGCACTTGAATTTTTTAATTTACCAATGTAAAATGAAGTGCTTGTCCTTTTTAAAAGCACAAACATCTCTTAAAAAATCTTTACCAAACCAAACATCTTTTAAAAAATCTTTACCAAACCAAGCCTAAAGCATAAACACTTTTTCTATAAATTTTACTAAACCCATCTGTACAGAGTCCTATGAGAATGGGTAAAACTGTTAAAGTATATCCCTTGTTTAACATATTTTATTGTAAAAATAAAATATTAAACTTGCAATGACAATAGATGCATAAGAAATAGAATATTAAACTTTTTTATATTAACGGTGTCTCTATATATTACTTAGCAATATGTTAAGTTAATTAATTTTTTTAATATTTATAAATAGTAATACTTGATTTCTAAAATGAAAAGGTTATAGAGATACATACTTCTTATCAATAGTCGATGGATGATATAATTCTGGAGCCATTGCAAAAGAAAGTTCTATTGGAAGACATGACTTTTTGGATAAGCTTATTATTATCTTTCTACTTTTGATTTTTTTTAAATTAATTGTTATACATTATTTCTACCTTCAATTATTATTATATGCCATATTAACTTTTAGGAATAATTTTTTAGAGATTTTTTCAATTATTAGAAAATCAAAAAATAATTTTGGTTCTTTTAATAAATTGAAATTTCAATTTTAAAATTTAAAATATCTATCAATAACTTCTCAGATCAGACGCACACTTTTACTATTGCTGTCCATTCTACTAATAATCTTATCTTTCCAAATATGATTCTTTTTCTCTTCTTTTTTTATTCTATTTCTTATTCGAATTTGTCGATGATAAAAATATTAAACTTGGTCTTTAAAAGGCCAACCTTGAAAATGCCAAATTAGTGGCTCAAATGAATTTATGTTCTTCTTTTTCCCTTTAAAATTTGTCCCACTAAGAATTACAAAATGATATGGATAATAGACATTGTCTAGTGTACTGTTGTTCAATTTCCAAAATTTTTTTAAGGTCCTTAAATAAAACCCCAACTCTTTTTACAAAAAAAGAAAATGTGCTGCTGATGAATTGAAGAGCTTGAGGAGGATGATGAAAAGGAAGAAGCAACACAAGTAACTTCAATGGCTGTTAAATTATATTCTAAAACTGAACGCAATTCTTCATTTGAATTATTATGTTTGTCATTCTTAGCATTTATGTTTCGTTTTGTGAACCAAGAGTATGGGAAGCTTGGAACTTTCTAATGAAGGAAGAGCTTGAGGACAAAAGGATGTAGGTTTTAGTGGAGGAATAGAGGATGATACATATGATAGAAGTGTCACTGATAATGTTGATGATGATGGAACTGCTTCATAGTTGTTTCTCTCTCTTTCGGTTTACACCATCTCTGTTTCTCTCTCTAAATAATATACAAATATTTATAAAAGTATGGGTCTAAATTAGAGTTTTTGTTTTAAAAAAATATGTTCACAAAATAGCTCCACAAAAAACAAAAAATAAAAATTACTCAAGTATTTAAAGTAGTGTTTGTTTTTAGGTACTAAAATAAAGATGGAGAAATTGAAATTTAATATTATATTTATTAGTCCAGAAGTTGATACTAAAATTTTAGTTTCCATTTTCAAAATTTTAATATTTTAGTCTCTCTAAAAAGGAGGGATACAGGAAACTAAAATTTTTAGGGACGGAGACTGAAACGTTAATAACATTTTATATTTAAAATATTTTCATTCCAATTAATTAATTTTAACGCGTTACTCTTTGTGCAAATCAAATTAGGGCTCTATTCTTTGCAACTCTTTAATCCTTTATCTTCTCATTTCTGTATATTTTTATATTAAACATAATACTGAGACTTATTTGTTATTTCAATCTCTGGCTCTCAATCTCAGACTCTCAGACTTTCAAAGTCTCATATCAATTTCTGTCTCTCTTTCAAACACTCTCTAAAACACCTATCTCTCTTTTTAGTTTTTTATTCTATTATACTTTTATTTTTATAATTTTTTAATAATATCTGAATTAATCAATTCATACAATTGAATTAATAAATCAATAAATTAATAGTTTGAGCTTGATTTTAACAACTATAGCACGAAATAGTGGATGTTTGTCCATAACCAAATAATTTGTGATGAAATAATTATAATTTGATAATGCTAGGGAAATATAAAAAAGTCAAAATTTGTCTTATTTAGTATTAATTAATTATTGCAGTAATTAATAAATGTTAAATAATACAAATTATAGCTAGTTTTAGTTTATTTTTTTTAGTTACCGAACATTTATGTTATAATTAGCTACTATATTCGGTAATAACTATTCTTAGGAAACAAATGAAGGAATGTATGAATATGTTATTTTCAAGGATTTAATCAACATATCAAATGAGAAATGCTAGAGGGTCAACAAATTTTGTGATTTATAATTATCAATTAGTTATTATTAGTATTTTTAATGGATTGAGATTATATTTAATAGTGTGGAATTATTCACTTGAGTATTGCTACACATACAAGTCTTTTTGGCATACAAGTTAACTCTAACTCAACAAAATCCACTTATATAACATGCGCGTGAAAATCACGTTCCTCTTTTTATCCCGCGTTCATCCTCCTCTTCCTTCTTCTTTGCGTTTCTCCTCATTTTTCTTCGCGTATTTCATCTTCATCGTCGTTTTTTTATTATTGTTGTTGTTGCTGCATTTTTTTCCTCTTCCTCTTCCTATTGATTTTGCAACATTATGTATTTTTTCTTTATTTGATTTTTCCTCCCCAAAAAAATTATGAGAATATGAAATAAGAATATGAAGAAGAAGAAACAGCAAAAGATGGGAGAAAAAGAAAAGGAAGAGTCTTGAATTATGTAGAACTTATTATTAGTGAACATACACAAAAAATTCTTAAACAATACACTCAAATATCTTTGCGTTACACCCAAATATCTTCGTGTTATGTAACACCCTACCACACAGAACCTTACGCTTAAGCTGTAAAGCAGAGGTGGCCAGGTATTACGACCTCTAAAAATAAAATATACATATATAATATACTAGAAAGGATAAAATATGTATTAAAGAGAATTCTAAACATAAATGTACATAACAAAACCCAATGGACAAAGTCCCAACTTCACTTGCAACAGGAAACTCCAGACACTCACTGAGGCGTATCTCGACCTGCATCTGAAAAATAACAATATTGTATGGGATGAGAACCTAGTATGGTTAAAGTGCTCACATACATAATATATAAGGTCCCAAAAATCCAGAGGCAATCTTAGAACTCTAACACTCAGATTATAAAATTTAAAGATTAAAAAAAGAGAAAAGGACAAATAGGTCCTTCACCTTTTGCCCCGCAGACATTTATACCCTTAAGGATTTGAAAATATATTTAAGTCCCTAACTTTCTCAAAATTTGGATATATCGATCCATGAGTCTAATTTGTCGTATTTTAAAAATTTTTCTACATGTGCATCTGTATATCGGCCAGACTAATACAATAGAAGTTATGTTTGATTTTTTCGTTAAGTCTACCATACCTAAGTGAACAGAGGGATCGATGTGTTTAGATTTTGAGAAGGTCAGGGACTTAAATATATTTTCAGATCGTTGGGGATTTAAATGTTCACAGATCAAAAGGTCAATGACCTATTTGTCCTTTTCTCTAGAAAAAAATCGAAAGCCATAAGTAGGGTGGTTCTCTAAGTTTCCTAAACTTAACAAAAACTCTATCTAAATTCCTCCATCATCCGCTGATGGTTGGATTTTTGACGGTTTAGAATTTCACAAATGAATTCTTGTTGCAAGTATAGTTTCTAAACCAACAATAATACTTTCATACAAAAGATTGTTTGTCACAAGTAACAAACCCCTAAAATTAATAACCGAAGTATTCAAACCTTGGGTCGTTCTCCCTAGGAATTGTAATGAAGTATTTTGTTATTAGTTGTGATGTGTTTTGGGGTTTTGGATAAGAAACATGAAAAGTAGTCAACAAAGGAATTAGATAACTCAAGTGTCACTAATTACTCTACCTAGGCCAAGAGGAACAAAATCTATACTATATCTAGAAGAGGCATTTCAACAAACACATAAAAGGCAATAAAAGTAAACAACATAAATTGCAAGAATTAAAGGGAGATCTAACTACGAATGCAAGAGATCAACAATAGAAAAGTAAAGAAGAATAATTATTATGAATTACCTCTTATTGAATTGAAAGAAAATGGAAGGAACAATAGTAGATCTACAACAAAATATAAGAACAACATAAAGGAAATTACAATAAAAGAATGAAAGAAGAATGAATGTAGCAACAAAGAATTGAGAGATAGAAGTGGAAGAAAGCAAAGATTAAAACCTAGATCTAAGAACTAATCCTAATCCTAATTCTAATCCTAGAGAGAAGTGAGAGCTTCTCTCTCTAGAAACTAACTAAAAGCTAAACTAAAACTAATTGGTAACTAACTTGTGTTTCCCTCTTCATTCCTTGGGTTAAATAGCATCAGAAATGAGTTGGATTGGGCCCACAAGGCTTTAGAATTCGCTGGCCACGTTTTGCTTTAAGTGAATCAGGTGGTAACAACGGCGCGTGCGCGTACTATGCGCGTGCGCACCACCATACGTGTAGCAACTATGGCAAATCTTATATCGTTTCGAAGCCCCGGATGTTAGCTTTTTAACCCAACTAGAACCGCATCATTTGGACCTCTGTAGCTCAAGTTATGGTCGTTTAAGTGCGAAGAGGTCGGCTTGACAGCTTTTGCGTTTCCTTTATTTCTTCATGATTTCTCTATTTCTACATGCTTTTCCTTCATTCCCTTGGTCCAATCCTTGCCTCCTAAATATGAAATCACTTAGCAAACATATCAAGGCATCTAATAGAATCAAAGAGAATTAGATTTAGCTATTTTAAGTCCTAAAAAGCATGTTTTCACTCTTAAGCACAATTAAAGGAGAATATACAAAACCATGCTATTTCATTGAATAAATGTGGGTAAAAGGTGATAAAATCCCCTAAATCAAGCACAAGATAAACTCTACAAATGGGGTTTATCATCCGCCTTCTTCCAAATTCTCTAATTCCAGTGGAAATACACAGACTGACAAATAGACAATGGCAAACACAATTAGAGTATAACTGTATAAGTAATGCAGGTAGCAAGTATAACAATTAGGTATACTAAATCATAAAGACACTCCCAATTAATGCACAAACAAGCAAATTAATCATATTCACATGATGTATGCATGTCCTATAGCTGATGAGTCTCATCTGTCGGTTATAAGGCCAACCTGACATGTTCGGTAGCTAACGCCAGACAGAACACCACAACATGGAATAGGTATTACTCGTCTCTCCATGTCGGTATTTCACCCAACCCAGAATAGGTATTACTCGTCTACTCAAGTAGGTGCCTCAAATCATAACCAGAGTAGGAATTACTCGTCTATCTACAGGCCATGACTCGGATAGGAATTACTCGTCTATCCTCAAAATTACATCTCGAATAGGAATTGCTCATCTACCCTCACAGTCATAACTCGACATCTCAAAATAATTAATAATTAAACTCAATTCTAATCATTAACCATATCTCAATATCCCCAAATTCAAAATCATAGCTTAGATAGGAATTACTCGTCCATCCTCACAATCACAACTTATCACTATCACTTCAATCATTATTAATATAGCCTTTGTTTATAATAATCTCAACACTCCGCACTTCTCATTCATAATCATCACATCTCAAACTCTCTTCACTCCCAAGTCAATAAGCCTTCATAGCTTGATCCCTCCACTATGTTTACAACTAATATTTAGGATCTAAAAAAGTGAAAATATAGGTTTGGAAGTTCAAAATTATGTTTTAAATCACAAACTCATTTTGCTGATTCCAGGGTTCCGCGTACGCATGGACAATCTCGCGTTCGCGGGGGTGCTTTTCCCTTACTCGCGTACGCGGGACATCCAACGTAACCCGAACAGAATTCCCGCTCCGCATGTGAGGCTCGCGTACGCAAGTTATAAAGAGTTGGCAAAAATTGTGAGTGTTGTAGAATTTCAGCTTTACACACCAAACTTCCGACGCACATAACTTTTTCATTTGAAATAATTTTTCCTTCATTCTTCAAAAGGCGTAAACTTCACGGGCCTAATTTTCATATAAAACAAGTTTGGAAAGTTAGATGGTCCAAAAACCGAGTTATGACTCGCCAAAGTTTGGCCAAAATTCAATTTTTTTTCAAAAATATCAACCTCTATTTTTACGAAGTTTTCCAACTCAAAACCAACAATCCAAGTTTTTAACCAATACAAAACAAGCTAAATTCAATCTCAGCCTTCTCATACATTTCACAACCCACCAATATACTTACTCATCAAATTCAACCCCTAAAAGCTCATAATCAAACATAATTCCATACTCAAACATTAAAATAGTATCATTATTTATTTAATACATCATCTCATCAACCTTCCATCACACTCATATTATTAACCAACACAACATAACTTATAATCATCTTATAATTAATTCTCAACATTCACATTCTCAATTTCGACAATTCAAAATCACACAGTACATTTTAATTCACTAATCAATCATCAACATGTCAACAACCATTATTATTCGATATTCATCAAACACCTAATCCATCACATACCAACTCAATTACCCTTCATACCCAATTCATATACCACTCACGCATTTCAACAATAATCTATTCCGTTCAACTTACCCGGTCACGGCCCCCGGACCAGTTTCCTCATCAATCATCTTTCATAACTCTATCATATTCACATACATATATCAATTCTCAAATTTATTGTACACATATACATATTAGTTCCCTAATCACCTCAGCAACCAAACATTCAATCCAACTTATCCTATAGTTATCTAGTCTAAGTTTTCACATACATTACATATTATATACGAGAAACCAAAATCATATCTCGACCGATTTCGTCGTAAAACCCAGAGACACTTCATGATCAACGTTCCTCAAGAGTCCACAACCCCAAAACCTTTCTGAACAAAATTTTCAGCCGCCAAGGTCCAACAATCCAGCTCCCAACATCATCAACATACTCCAATTCAATATTTATTCAATCTAATTCTATAACATAACACTATAATCAACATTCAAGCTATCTAAATCACTAATCAACAAGAGGTTTGACCTCTTTACCTTACTCATGCTTCAATTGAACAAAACTCGCTAATTTTCGTGAGTTAATTCGAACCTAAAACACCAAAATTATATAAATTCTTAATTCCAACACTTTTCAAATTCAAAACTGAGAAGGAATGATTTGGGTAAGAAAAATAAATTCCTTACCAAATTATTTTATGAATTTTGAGACGAATGCGTGGTCACTGACGACTCGTCAATCGGAGCTTCGGATTGAAAGTTATGAAGAGTAGAAGATTAGAGCAAGAGTTTGCATATTTTCCCCTCCTTCCATGAGTTTCCCAGCGTGTTTCCCAAATGTGGGAGGGAAGAAGAGCTGAAGCTCTTCCTATACATGTTGTAGGGTTGGGCCTTAGGTCTGGTTCGTTTGGTTTAGTCTGTTCGATCCAGTTTGGATCCAAATTTTTAAAATTAGTGTTAAATTTTATATTTTAAATATTTCTATCGTTCTAATTTATCAACTTTAATTTTCTAATTCTTGTAAATAATAATTAACTTATTGGTTAACTATTCATTAATTTTTGCGGGTTTTACATGTTACACCCAAATTTGATATAAATATAGAAAAATATTTCCTCTAATACTACATTTTTTTTTCTTATTTCTTTCTTTCTTTTAGTCGAATGAATATAAGTTCATCATCTTTCAAGTAATTTTACAGCATTATGTGTTTCTTCTTCTTCTTTGTTTGATTTTTTTGTTTTTATTCTTGTTATGAGAGTAAAATAAAGAGAAACTTAAAGATGAATAAGAAAAAAAAGAAGAAAAAGATGGTGATGATGATGAAAAAAGAAGAAGCAGCAGTAGATGAGGATGAGAAAGAGGAAGAATTTTGAATTATGCAGAGCTTATCAGCATACACACATCGAAAATTCTTAAACAATACACTCAAATATCTTCGCGTTACACCCAAATATCTTCGTGTTACACCCAAATTTGCTGCAATTACAGAAAAATATTTCCTCTAATGCTATATTTTTTTCTTCTTTTTTTTCTTATTTCTTTCTTTCTTTTAGTTGAATGAATGTAAGTTCATCATCTTTCAAGTAATTTTATACCATTATGTGTTTCTTCTTCTTTGTTTGATTTTTTTTTATTCTTGTTAATAGAGTAAAACAAGAAAAAACTTAAGAAGATAAAATAAGAAAAAAAAAGAGGATGATGATGATGAAAAAGAAGAAGAAGAAGATGCAGCAGAAGATGAGGAAGAGGGAGAAGAAGAGTTTTGAATTATGCAGAACTTATCAACACACATATACCGAAAATTCTTAAACAATACACTCAAATATCTTCGCGTTACACCCAAATATCTTCGTGTTACATCCAAATTTACTGCAAATATAGAAAAATATTTTCTTTAATGCAGAATTTTTACATTACATTCAATTCAAACCATCAACAATGAACAACAATTTTCACAAACAAAAACATTATTCACTTTTAGAATCATAAACTACTAACGAAAATATTAACTAGAATCGAACCACACCTCACCAATTTGATTGGATTCAAAACAATAATCAATTTCGTTTTTGTTTAATTGACAATCTGAACTTGAATTATTCATTATCTTTAACAACGAGATAACTGATGACAGAAGAAACGGAGAAAAAGAAAAGAGGAGAAGAAATTCCAATAAAAAAAAAAAGAGGAAGAGTAAATAACGGCACAAAAAAAATGTGCACACGTGAATATAAATAATTTATATAGATTTGTTTTAAAAAATGACTTATATATAAAAAATAATATTATTCACTTTTTTCTTACTAATTAAATATTGGTCAAATTTTAATAAAACATATACTAAAATTTTAGTAAATATTTTTCTTTCATGATACTTGCCTTTTAGCATATGATACCAAGATTCTGTTTTTAAAGCATCCACTAATTAACGAAACATTCCGAACAAGGAGTGAGGAAACGAAGCAGAGACCTCGTATTTTTCGAAGGCAATAAACATTTCTGAATTTTGACGGACATAGCGTAAGATAAGCAAGTACACACAAACACAGCCAGCTCAACCCAATCATCCACTCCCCCTCTTTCTGCCATTCCAAACGAAAAGAAGACTACGAACTCCTCTGCTTGTTTCAGATCTTCCCTCACTGTTTTGTTCTTTTCATTCTCTGCACAGAGGGTTGTTCCTTTCCTTTCTCCATCTTCGACCAACTGCCCAATCATCAAGTCTTAAACTTGATTTTGTAAGGTAAGGTCCCACCCACGATTTATTTGTCATAATCATTATTCACTAGTAACCTTGGCTTTATGTAAAATAAATTTGTTGATTATCTCATTATTGTTTTTGTTGCATGATCATTCTCTTTAAATTTTAAAATGAAATAAGCACTTACTGTCTTCTGAATTAACCAACCTTGGTGTTGAAAAATAGCTTTCTCTAAGAGGGCTTCTTAGCAGTTAGAGCATTTCACGTTTGATGCGTGCATTAATGTATTTCAATGGAACAATGTAGCGACTCATGTCGGTTTGGAGATAATAAAGATCCATCATGGTTACAAAAGGGAACCCGGGAGACAACAGAAACAATAAGGGTCCCATGCCTGTTTTCACGGTAGTTGGCTTGTGTGCTTTCTTCTATATATTAGGCGTATGGCAGCGGAGTGGTTTTGGAAAGGGAGACAGCATAGCGGTGGCAATTAACAGAGAAACGGATTGCAGTGTTCTGAGTGATCTTAGCTATGAATCCCATCGCGATGGTGAAGCTGGAGCGCCTGATGCTCCTGAAGGAGGAGTCAAGGAGTTCAAGCCATGTGATGATCAATACATTGATTATACTCCTTGTCATGATCAAAGACGAGCAATGACATTCCCCCGCGAAAATATGATGTATAGAGAAAGGCATTGTCCTCCTCAAGAAGAAAAACTTTATTGTCTCATACCAGCTCCTAGAGGATATGCAACCCCATTTCCATGGCCCAAGAGCCGTGATTATGTTCCCTATGCGAATGCCCCTTACAAGAGCTTGACAGTGGAGAAGGCTGTGCAAAACTGGATACAATATGAAGGAAATGTTTTCAGGTTTCCTGGTGGAGGCACACAGTTTCCCCAAGGAGCTGATGCTTATATTGATGAACTAGCATCTGTTATTCCACTCGACAATGGCATGGTTAGAACTGCTTTAGATACTGGTTGTGGGGTGAGTCGACATTCCTTGTTCTGTTTTATTCTTGCATTTCTCATCTACATCATGTTGGAATGAAGGAATTCTAAGTTTTCACTTAATAATTAATTATAAGCTTTTATCTTGGTTCCTTCTACTTCTAAATGCTTCTTCCATGCAAAATTTTGAGCTCCTATACTATATGTGCAGTAGGTGTTATATCCTAGCTCATTTGATGGTTATTGGTGATGGTAGGTTGCTAGTTGGGGGGCATACCTGTTTAAGAAAAATGTTGTTACAATGTCAATTGCACCAAGGGACTCTCATGAAGCACAAGTGCAATTTGCTTTAGAAAGAGGTGTTCCGGCTATCATTGGCGTTCTTGGAACCATCATGTTGCCTTTCCCTTCTGGATCATTTGACATGGCACATTGTTCTCGCTGTTTGATTCCATGGGGTGGAAATGGTAAGATAACTACCATGTCTCTGACACGGGACAATAAACATTTCTTTTGGTTCACCTAATAAATCTCATGCTATCACTTAAGGAAATGATTCCACAGGCGATCAGGGCTTCTATAGATGAAAGATATATTTTTTTTAATGAGACATTCATGCATTACATGTTTCAAAACTCTATATTTCATGACTACTTTCGTTTTTGCTGAGACATATGTTTAATTTGAAATTAACAATTTAAAGGTTAGCTTGTAGGATACGTTATTTGATCACATTGACCTCAACCTAAGATAACTTCAAGTACGAAAACTATGTCCTATTTATTTATTTATGATAAGATGATGATCTTCAAATCATTGTTATCCTTACTAGATTATTGTATCTTTCTTCTTTGAATTCATTGTTTTTTTTTTTCATGTTTTCTTATTTATTGTTCAATGGTTCATTAAAAGAAGCAAAGTTCATAAAATTATTTGAATTCAAAAAAATTGTTAGATGGTATATATATGAAGGAGGTTGATCGAGTTCTCAGACCTGGTGGTTACTGGATCCTTTCTGGCCCTCCAATCAGCTGGAGGAATAGCTACCGAGCATGGCAGCGTCCTGAAGATGAGCTTGAGGAGGAGCAAAAGCAGATTGAGGATATTGCTAAACTTCTTTGTTGGGAAAAGAGACATGAGAAGGGTGAAATCGCTATATGGAGAAAAAGATTAAATACTGATGAATGCACTGAACAAGAAGCTCAATCTTCAACATGTGATGCTACAAATGCCAGTGATGTCTGGTATTTTTCTGTCTCATTTCATTTCATCAATCTTTTTTCCCTTCTCTTTCTCTTCCATGGATTACTTATTTCCAATTTGATGATTTATGTTCAGACAATTAGATACACCATTTTTTGTGTTTACTCAGAAGGAAAATATGTATTACAATACAAATAAGAGGACTACTATGTTGATTATGGTTACCATGCCTATTGCCTAAGATACTAGAGGACCATCTTCTTATCACCTATGGCAACACCTCAAGAAATCGCTTATAACCAACACCTCTTGTCCATACGTTATGAATATTTACAATTTGATTCCCCGGCTGCATTTTCTATTCTAAGTTATTAATCCCAAGCTTATTTCCTAAGGCTTGTGTTTCGAAGAATACAAGGAGTTTGGATTTATGTTTCTTTTTTATGTTGAACAAGTTTTTGAAATGTATTTTATATTTATTTGCAAGAACTATTTCCTGGCTGGTAAATGGCATCTTTCAAGATAATTAAGTAGTTGAGAAGCAATGCAAGGCCTTTCAAGAGATTTTATATGTGTAGATCTCTAGCATAGTGTTAGTCCCCTAACTTGAACGAGGTAGGACTATGGTTGTAATCTTAATCTGAAAGCTCTGACACTGTGTAGGTACAAAAAGATGGAAAATTGTATAACTCCTACTAAAACTAATGGTTCGTGGAAGCCATTCCCAGAGAGACTCAATGCTATTCCTTCCAGAATAACAAGTGGATCTGTTCCTGGTCTATCTGTAGAGATATTTGTGGATGATAATCGATCATGGAAGAAGCATGTAAACGCTTATAAGCGGGTCAACAAAATCATTGACTCGGGAAGGTATCGCAACATAATGGACATGAATGCTGGTCTGGGGAGTTTTGCTGCTGCCATGGACTCTCCGAAATTATGGGTTATGAATGTTGTGCCTACAATCGCAGAGAAAGCTAACCTTGGTGTTATATTTGAGCGTGGATTGATTGGCATTTATCACGATTGGTAACTTATTTGTTGAGGTGTCCTTTTCTTTTTTTTTTTCCACTTTCTAGTTAAATTAGCGAAGTAACTATTTTTCAACTAATAACAACTATTTTTTTTTTGGAGTATCCATTTACTCTAAATCATAAATCTAAAATTTTAAACCGTAAACACTGAATTCTAGCTCTAAACTCTTCAAAAAGTGAGAATTAATATTGACTAATCAGAAGTTATCTTATTTCCTATACTTATTTTTTACTTTCTGTCCCTGCAAATTCTATTTATTGTAGTGGTTTTATACTATAGATAGTCTATGTTGAGTCTTGCTAGCTTATCACTAGTTATGCTTTTTATACCGTGTGAATTGGAAACGGAGGGGATGATAAAAAAAAAAAACCTTGTTCAGTTTGATAATTTTTCTATTTTCTGCCAGGTGCGAAGCCTTCTCCACATATCCCAGGACCTATGACCTAATCCATGCAAATGCTGTTTTCAGCTTATACAAGAATGAGTAAATTGTTTTTCATTGCAATTTACACACACACACGCACACACATATATGCAAATAGCACTAGCAGCCAAAGTAGTTCATACAATGAATACAGGTGGAGACATGTGAGTCAAGTTCTGGTTTTGCCTGACTCAAACCATGAATACAGGTGCGGCGCAGAAGACATTTTATTGGAGATTGATCGTATATTACGGCCTGAAGGAGCTGTAATAATTCGAGATGATGTTGGCGTGCTAATGCGGGTGAAGAGAATTGTGAGAGGAATGAGGTGGAAAACGAGAATGGTGGATAATGAGGATGGTCCATTGGTTTCAGAGAAGGTTTTGTTTGCAGTCAAGCAGTATTGGGTTGCAGGTGACAACAGTACAAGCTCACTGTGATTAACGTAAGCATTAAGCAGAGTTATTGGAATGGAACAATCGTTTCCAAACACACTTCTAATTGCATGTACTTTGGAGTTTGTCTAGCTGGGTGAGAGCTTGGAGACATGAAATTGCCTGGTGCCGAAGATATTAGTGGCCGTATGTTTAATTTTTTTAAATTGCAGAGTGAATAAGTGAGCAAAAACATAATAATTAGTGAATGCGTTGAGTGTAATTAGCGAGAGAAAACCGTTAGTTAGGTTTTTTGTTTGTTTGTAATTTGGTTTTGTTTGTATGAATGTAATTTTTACCATCATAAAAAGGGTTAACTACCAATTAAATGCTATCAACAAAACGGCTCATAAATGATTCGAAAATGGAATAAAAATAATCAATAATTATTATATGTTGTAAGTGACAAAAAAAAATGTATTTAGTAAACAGTTCATCCAATTAATCTGAATTTTTGTGACAATATTTGAATAAATATTTAAGTGTAAGAAAAAGAATTCGAAGTAAAATTTGATCTTTTAATTTTTTTTATTTTTAAAAAATATGTGACAATTTATAATATTTTTTTAAAAAAATTGTTGTGTTTTTAATTTTTTCAAAAATTTATTTATCGTTAGCATTTTTTGTGATTTTTTTTGTCAGCAATATAAACTTCCAGATTTAATAGTTTACTCTCGTAAAAAAAAAGTTGCAATTTTCTCATTTAGTCCTATTATTGCCATTATTATCTTAAATTATAGTCTTCAAATCTACTTTTTTTGGTTCTTTCCTTGACAAGATTGTATTGTAAATTACATGAATTAGAGTCCCTGCCCAAGGTAGCAGCTATGGAGTGTGGATCTTCTTAGTTTCGAATTTCGATCCCTTTCCCAGTGAGCACCATGTTCACTCCAAGCCACCATTGATGGATCCTGTGATTTAGGCTATCTCATGCAAGGAGAGCGTGAACGGTTTCAATTTCTGAGTGTCTCTAATGACTAATGCCATTAGCGTAACTGCATAAGTGTAATATTTGTTAGAAACTTTGAATGGTTTAAAAATACAACTGTAGTCGATAAATTATCTACGTTGTATGATTATTGTTATTCAATTTTTCTTATCTGTTGTCTTATTATTTTTTATTAATTTCTTTAACTTTGTTTATCCAATATTCCAATTTAAACTTTAGACCTTGTATTTATTTTTTCTTTTTTTATCCTTTGATTTTGAAGGGTTGTACTTTTTTAAATTATAGATAAATAACAAGTTATATTTGTTATGTATTAAGTCACCTAAACTCAACTCTCCTGACTAGTTACTAAAATGTGATATTAAATAGTCACAAAAAAATGTGATATTAAAAAAGTATTTTTGAGGAATTATTAAGAAGAGATTGTGATGAGATAGCTTTTATGATAAATATAGTATTTTGATCTTAAATAGATAATTAAAATAAATATTTATAAATTCCTCTTTATCATATGGTTGATGGTCTTCAAGGGGCGTAGAGGAATATGTTCCGAGTTTGGTGTTTTTAAAAGAAATATAAATTGATTCTTAACTTTTTAGTCCCTAGATGTATAAGTTTTTGAGAATTTAAAATATATTTAAGTTTTGGAGTTTAATTTGTCTCATTTTAAAAAAAAATTTATGTGTGTTTCTGTATCAACTAGATTAGTACAATGAAAATTGCATTTGATTTTTGTAAACATGAGAAATTGATATATTTATATTTTAAAAATATAAAAAATTTAAATATATTTTCAAATTCTAAAAGACTTAAATATTCATAGATCAAAAAGTCAAGGATTTGTATATTTTTTTTTTTTAAAAAAGCAATTTTCATATTATGTGATCATGTTACATTTAGTTGATTTACTATTATCATTAATGAACAAGATATAAGATCCAATTGTTAGGTTTAAGGATAATCGTCAATAAAGTGATTTTGTAATAATAGTATATTCATAACCCTTTAGTTTTAACTTTTAAGTCTTGATTGTTACGAGTCTCTCTTATGTATAATATTTATTTTGAAAATAAATTTTTTCATCATCTTAATGTATATGATTGTTGTTCTTAAATATTTTTTTTTCCTAAAACTAAGGATTTTTTTATCTTTTTCTTTTATCTATTTTATCTCTTTTATATGTGATTAACAATAATTAATTATAAATTTGACAACAAAAATATACATAATGTATTTTCTAATTACAATTGAAATAAAATTAATAATAAAAATGTGTCACGTAATACTCTCTCATTTTTACTAAATTATATTCGTGTAACTATATCAGGCTCAATAAGTATAGATAATGCAACAACAAAGATTAGGTTGTTGGGCATAATCCTTTTACTGAAATCATTCAATCCTTTTCAATTGATTGGATTCGCTTGAAAATAGAGTCAATTGCTCATCTCGAGAGCAGCAGTAACATCATTTCAAGATTTTTCTTTCTTCTGTTAGACATGATTCATTATTTTTAAAATCGTTTTCATTGCTTCAGAGATTCACTAAATTAATTGAAACACTTGACGATTTATGCTCAAATATTCGAGGTCCGACAATGGTATAGGCTTGGCCAAAATTTTCAGGAAACTTTCTTTAACCTTTTGTGGAGACGAACAACTGGCTAATAACTTAAGAAAAGCAATAGTCTTTTTGAATCAGAACTACTATTTCAGACGCCACACTTGAGAATGCAGAGTTCAGAGTGGAGAGACTCCACCACATACTAAAGAAACACTAGGGTTACACCCAAATCCATTGAAATTTTAAAAGCAAAGTTCATTTCAATTGAAAAGATGGAAAGGGTGGTGACACGATCGCATATTGGAAAGATCAGCCCATCCATGCTTAAACGTGTTCTGTCTTAGTAACAAGAAACCAAAAAGAGAAACCTCAATCCATGTATGCAATACAAGAAACATATTTCAGTCATCACCATGTCAAACACGAGTAGGCTTCCAGACAAATCGAATTGGTCATCGCTATAAGTTTGCATTCTTGCTGGATTTTTTACTCATCAATTCATTCTAGATCAATAACTTAAGGGACTGCAAGGTTTATTACTTCATGAAACTGCAATCCAAGTCAAGTAGTCGGTGAATTGCAACCCACTAGTCATATTGTCATAGCTTTTATTTCAATAAATATAGAGAACTAATTCTTAATTAGCCAGCCATTTTTTTGTTGTTGTTATCTTTTAACTCTCATATTTTGGAAGGTTTAGGTTTTAGAAATTAGGACTTAAGGTTTAGGATTGAATATTGAAGATATAGGATTCAGAAGTTAAGATAAAAAAAAAAAGTAATTTGAAAAAAGTTGGCTCCTTAAACTCTTTCATTTTATCTCCTGGACAAAGTTTTCCCCAAAGAAGGGACTCTTAATAGTTAATACTATTCAATGTAAAGAATGATTTTTGTAGCCGGGGCAGAGGCATGCTCAATAATCAGTCAACAGTACTACAGTAGTCTAAGTTTGGACAGATCAATTATATAAACCTTCAAAACTGAAAGATATTATAGTGAGAGAACAGGAAATCAAGGAAGGAAAATGATCTGTTTAGAGCTTGATATGATTTGAAGAATGGTGAACTGAGCCACATCACCGTTACAAGTATTAGAAACAAGCATGGGAATCGGAAATGACAATAATATGAACAAAAAGCAGATGATCGATTTGTCTATAAAATAGTGGCAGTGGAAGAAGTCAGCTACAAATTGGGCATACCACTAAGCCATTCTCATTGCAATGAGCACACTTGATGACAACTGTCCTCCCCTTGTGGCCTTCTTCCTTGAGGAGCACCGCTGTCTTGCAGCTGCCGTTGCACCGGAAACAGGGCAAGAACCTCATGTCCCCACAGCCGTCACACACAGCACCCATCTTCTTCCTCGGAAGGCCTTCCAACAGCTCCCCCAGCAGCCCCTCCTCCGCCGCCCTCAGCATCTCCTCGGCGCCACCCACATAGAAGCCCTTGACGAACACCCTGGGAGGCACCGTTTCCTCCCTCTCCTTCCCCTTCAGAAGGTCCCTCAGCTCCTGCTTGAAGCCGCTGTCCATGGACACGTCACGCTCGCAGAAGGACACCCCGAAGGCCTCGAAAGCCGTCCTAACAGCGCAGCAGGCCTCGAAGGTGCTCCTCACTCCCCTCAAGGTGGTGGTGTAGATCACCACTCTGTTCTCGCCGCTGGGAGGGCATATCCTCTCGAAGGGGTCCAGGTTCTCTTTCTTAGAGGAGGGTTTGGGTTTGGGTTTTGGGGGAGGGAGTGGGAGTGGAGAGAAGCGGAAGCTGTCGGCGTCGAGGCCTTCCATCAGCTCCCAGGAGTTGATGACCTCTGGAGGTTCGGACAGGGTGGAAGGGGTGGTGGTGGAGGAGGGTGGGTCAAGAGTGAGGAGGCCATAGGTGGTGGATGTGAGGGACACGATGTGGTGGCCAACGCCGAGTGCGGAGGTACCCAGCTGGGCGAAGTCGTCTTCATGGTTGAGGAGGTTTGAAGATACGCATCCCATTTCACTTTTTCAAACTTTGAATGACGGATTTTGGAGGGAGAACAAAACTGAGCTCACTTCGGGACTTGGGACTTGGGACAGGGACTACTCTCCTCTCACAAGTTTATTCTTTAATTTCCTTTTTCTCGAAAAAAAATTTTGTATGCTCTTTCTTCTTTTTCTCTTTTAACATTAATATCATATTATCATTTGGTTCTTTTTCCTTGTGGGATTCAATTTTGAAACGGTTGCCTGTTGGTGGCCCCGTGGAATTCAAGCGCAGAATAAGAAATTAATGGCATTACTGTACTGAATTGGAAACTCCGCTTTCGTGGACGCTTTTGCCAAATGCCAACTCAAAAGAGTGGTTCTCTCTCTTCGTGACCGTCTTTAGTTTCTCCATCTCCGCTTCTTTACTCATTTCATTTCACATACTTTTATTGTTTTGGAAAAAACAAAAATAGTTGTATACGATTATGTAGGATTAAAGATTTTTTAGTCTAAAATTTTACACGATTGATATAAAAAATAATTATTTTTACTAATATAATGTTATATAATTGAATATTAAATATACATATAAAGTTACTTTATACTAACATGTATTAAAATTAAATTCCTTTATTATTTTAACAATTGTTATTGTACTCCACCTTACAAAATTGGAAATAATATTCTATACCTCGACCACGTCAGCCACGCAGAGAAAACAAGCAATCAACGGATAAACATGATAACAACCACTACTCAAGAATCTCAACTAAAATTGAGATCCACTCCAATAGATCGCAAAACGAAATTAAATCTAAATCTATAAAATAACAGCACCTAAATCAAATGACCACGGTGATAACAAATCATACACATACAAGCTTCTCGTTCTTATATTGAAATATTCTCTACTAACTTGAGCGTCGGAGTCCTTTTTGTAAGTACTCCGCCCGGTTCGTGTTCAAGTAAGGAGTCTCCCGTTGCAGGACGAACCATCTCCTCCAGCAACACTCGGAATCCGACCTATAGCGCGGAGACGTGTATCCTTGTCAGAACATTTGGCGCCCACCGTGGGGCCCCACCACCTCACTTTGTTTTTCATTTTTCTTTCGAGCTTACAACACTGCATTGGCCCTGTATCTTCTCTTTTCAGGGATCATGACGGACCGGTCAGCAACGCCTTCGACCAATCCAACCAATGCCGAACTATTAGCTGCGAATGCCACCTTGCTTGCGAAAAACCAGCGAATGGCCGAGCTGTTGGAGGCCATGCAGAACAACGACGAACAGAAAACCAACAAGAAAGTAAATACTGACCAACATGAGGAGCACCAGTCGGAATCAAACGCAAAGACGGGGGAAACCAACTCCAAAGCAACAAGACGACGAACAAACCCCTTTTCAGAAGAAATAATGAGCTTTAAAATGCCCAAAGGCTTTACACTCCCAATGACTCTAACGCCGTACAAGGGGATCGGAGATCCTAAAATCCATGTTACAAAATTTGAATCAATGATGTTTCTCAATAGTGACTCCGATCCCATCTTGTGCCGATATTTTCCTACCTTTTTATATGGAGCTGCTTTATTATGGTTTTCTAACTTGCCTGCAGGATCAATAACAAGCTTTGACGAGTTTGCCAAATTGTTCATAAACTACTTCGCAGCATCTAAAATCTACGTACGAGACTCGGATTACCTCAGCACAATCAAACAAGAACAACACAAAAGCTTAAAGGAGTACATGATGCGATTCACAGAAGCTGCTATGCAAATCCCCGACCTTAACCCTGAAGTACAGCTGCACGCCATCAAAAGCGGTCTCCGCCCCAAAAAAATTCAGGAGGCAATTGCAGTGGCAAGACTGAAGACCCTGGAAGAATTCTGAGAAAAAGCACAGGGCCAGATTGAAATCGAAGAGCTAAGGGAGGCCCGAAGAGGTGAAAAGCCGACCAAAAAAGATGAAGAAAGGTCCCACCAGCCCACAAGCAAAGACCTCAAAAAGCCATTAAAACTAGCACCGAAGTTTGATTCATACACAAAATTTAACACAAAAAGGGAGGATATAATCAAGGAGATTCTACACAACAAACTGATTAAGCCACCAGTCAGAGCAGGGTCGTATCAAGATCAGAAATACGTGGACAAGAGTAAACATTGTGCGTTCCACCAAAAGTTCGAGCATACAACAGACGAGTGTGTGGTGGCAAAAGATCTGCTAGAAAGGCTAGCGAGATAAGGGCTTCTAGACAAGTATATCTCGTCGAGAAAACAACGAGAAACAAAAAGAGAAAGCAGGCGACAACAGGTTGAAGTACCCCGTCCAAGGGGATAATTAACTACATTTCAGGTGGCTTTGCTGGTGGTGGAACTACTACTTCGGCAAGAAAAAGAAGTTATAGAGCAATGATGACAATGGAAGGCTCACGACCAGAACGACAGCCATCAATTCCGACCTCCCACATCGGCTTCAGCACAGCCGACTTTAAAACAACTTGTCCGAATTTAGATGATCCAGTTGTCATCTCAATTCACATGGGAGAACTGACAGTAAAAAAGGTCCTGCTGGACCCAGGAAGTAGTGCCGACGTGTTGTTCTACTCAACTTTCAAAAAGATGCACTTCAGCGACAACGCACTACAACCCTCGCCCGGAGAATTAGTAGGGTTCTCCGGGGAAAAGGTATCGGTATCAGGGTACATTTGGCTGAGAACAACAATTGGAGAGCCTCCAAATAGCAAAACACTAGACATCCAATTTCTAGTGGTTGATTGTCCTTAGCCCTTATAATATCATCCTAGGGCGTCCATCATTAAATGCCTTTGGAGCTATTGTTTCGACTGTTCATCTTTGTGTGAAATTTCCTTTGCAGGATAACCTAGTAGGGACAGTATACGCCGACCATAAGGAGGCGAGACAGTACTACAACGCAAGCCTCAAAACAACAAAGAAGGAGGAAACAACTCGGGTACACACAGTATACAACTCGGAGAACATACCAACACTGGCCGAACTAGACCCTCGAAGTGACAACAGTCATCCCACACCAACAGACGACCTAGAAAATGTACAATTAGGCCAAGATGAGCAATTTACTAACATAGGATCCGCATTCATTGCATGACAAAAGGACGACCTCATCATGCTCCTAAAGACAAATGCCGACCTTTTTGCATGGACACCAGCGAATATGCCTGGCATCGATCTTAACTTTATCTGCCACAAGTTGGTAGTCATCCCCAATTCCCGACCTATACGACAAAAGAAGAGAAACCTGGGAGACAAAAGGATAAAGGCAGCCAAATCAGAGACCAAAAAGCTCCTGGAGGCAGGGTTTATCCGAGAACTACGATTTTCAGCATGGCTAGCAAACGTCGTCATGGTACGAAAAAGCTCGGGAAGGTGGCGCATGTGCGTAGACTTTACCGACTTGAATAAAGCATGCCCTAAGGATTGCTATCCGCTCCCCAACATAGACAGACTAGTAGACGACACCTCAGGCTTCCCAGTACTCAGCTTCATGGATGCATATTCAGGTTACAATCAAATTCTCATGCACCCGGGAGACGAGGAAAAAATGGCATTTGTCACCGATCAAGGAAACTACTGTTACAAGGTCATGCCCTTTGGGCTAAAAAACGCAGGAGCAACGTACCAACGGCTAATGGACAAAGTCTTCAAGGAACAAATCTGAAAAAAATATTGAAATATATGTAGATGACATGGTGGTAAAATAAGCCTCAGAAGAACAGCACAAAAATGATCTGAACGAGATATTCACACAGCTCAGAAAGCATAATATGAGATTAAATCTAGAAAATGCGCATTCGGAGTATAAGGAGGAAAATTCCTCGGCTTCTTACTAACTAACAGAGGGATAGAGGTGAATCCCGAAAAATGCCTTGCAGTAATCAACATGCAATCTCCTCGGAATAAGAAGGAGGTGCAACAACTCACAGGTTGGTTAGCAGCTCTCTCTCGCTTCTTGCCGGCAGCAGCAGAAAAATCATATCACTTTTTCAATACCTTAAAGAAGTCGGATTGATTCAACTGGACGGAGAAATGTGAAGAAGCTTTCAAAAAATTCAAAAATACTTTAGGATCACCACTTATATTGAAAAAACCAGAACGAGGTAAGCCACTACACCTATTCCTTTCAATTTCAGCTAATGCAATCAATTCAGTACTTGTAATAGATAATGACAAATAACAACACCCGGTGTACTTTGTAAGTAAAGTCCTACAGGGTGCTGAGACGAGATACCCAACGATAGAAAAATTAGCATTTGGGTTAATCATCACAGCTCGGAGGTTGCGGCATTATTTCTAAGGATACCAAAATTATAGTTCGGACCAATCAACCGCTACGCCAAATCTTAGCAAAACCCGACCTGGCAGGAAGACTTACGAAATGGTCGATTGAACTCTCAGAATTCGACATTTCTTATCAATCAAGAGGATCCCCTAAGGCCCAAGCACTTGCCGATTTCATTTCAGAGTTCACAAATGCAGTAGAACCAGAATCATGGGAATTATACGTAGATGGAGCATCCAATGACAACGGATGCGGAGCAGGTATACTACTAAGAGACAAAAAGGGTGTATATGCAGAACAATCAATCAAATTCATGTTCCAAGCAACAAATAACCAGGCTGAGTATGAGGCGCTACTGTCAGGACAAAAACTGGCAAAAGAGATTCAGGTGCCGAACTTGCAGGTATACTGCGATTCCTTACTCGTAGTACAACAGCTAACAGGTAACTTCCAAACTAAAAATCCCCTCTTAGAGAAATATTTACATATTTTCCAAAACATGATAAGAAACTTTCAAAAATTTGAAATAACACACATACCACGAGAACAAAATAGTAGGGCAGATATACTATCAAAGCTAGCGACCCATAGAGAGGATCAACAATCAGAAAATCTGGTACATCTTACACTAACAAAACCTAGCCTAGATATGCAGTATATCTTAAATATATCACAGGGAGAAGATTGGCGGACTCCCATAATACACTACCTGAAGACAGGGATAGCACCAGGAGGTGATCCGAGGTCTTTCAAAAGAAAAGCATCTCATTTTACCCTAATAGGGGACGAGCTATACAAATGTGGCCTCTCTCGACCCCTACTTAAATGTCTTGCAGGAGAAAACACAAGAACAGTGATAGATGAAGTCTACGAAGGTATCTGCAGACATCACGTCGGAAGCAGAAGCCTAACATAAAAAATCTTGCGCGTAGGTTATTACTGGCCGACTTTAAGATCGGAATGTATAAACAAAGTTCGAAAATGTGAAGCATGTCAAAAGTGCTCGCCATTAATACACAGTCCAGCCGAAGCATTGCACATAACTAACGCCAGCTGGCCGTTCCACAAATGGGGCATGGACATCCTCGGACCGTTCCCCATATCACCAGGACAGGTAAAGTTCCTTTTGGTAGCCATCAATTATTTCACAAAGTGGATAGAAGTACAGCCACTCGCAAAAATAACCTCGGACAAGGTACAAAAGTTTATTTGGAAATTTATCATTTGTAGATATGGTTTACCAAGAGAAATTGTTTTTGATAGCGGTAGGCAGTTTACTGATAAAAAAATCACCACTTTCTTAACTAACATGAACATTAGACACCATTTTTCCTCTGTCAAGCACCCACAAATTAATGGGCTTGCAGAGGCTGCTAATAAAGTAATTTTGTAGGCTTTTAAGAAGAAACTGACCGAAGCTAAAGGCCGCTGGGCCGAACTCATACCAGAAATATTGTGGAGCTATAACACAACACCACAATCCACAACAAAGGAGAGCCCTTTCCGTTTGGTGTATGGAGCTGAATGCATGATTCCTTTAGAACTTGGCCAAGGCTCAACCCGGATCGAACATTTCAATGAGAACAATAACAAACAAGCTCGGTGCGCTGAGCTTGATGTCATTGACGAAGAACGCCATCTCACAGAGCTAAGGCAAAGATCAATGCAACTAGCCATGAAACGTCAGTACGACAAGAAATTCAGACGAAGAACACTCGAAGAAGGAGACCTAGTTCTCAGACAACTAGAAGACTTCTGAAAACCACCAGGCCATGGAAAATTAGCGCAAATATGAGAAGGACCTTTCCGAATCGCTAAAGTAGTCGGCAAGGGAGCTTATCGCTTAGAAACATTGAATGGAACGGCCTTGCCAAACACATGGAATATCTCGTCACTCAAATACTACTATAGTTGATCACACTACTGTAATAAGTAGGGTGGCTAGGTACTCTTTTTCCTAACCACGAGGTTTTTTCCTAAGGAGGGTTTACTCGGGTAGGTTTTAACGAGGCCGACCATCCTACAAACCTTAAACATAAGGAACAATTTCAAATGCCATATATTCATTACACTATCCATTTATATCTCTACAAAAACTACGAATCAGCAAACATCAAAGTTGAAATCATAAAACATGTACCAAAACAAACCCGAGACATAAGCTCGGAATAACAGTCAACAAAGTCGGAAACTAAAACCGACATTAGTATCTCCAAAATACAAAATACAAATTCCATCTACTTCATAATACAGACATTCAAAGAGGTGGTGGAACATTTTCATCATGGTCCTCGCCAGCCTCGTCCTGAACAAGCTTTCCGTTAATAACAATTTTCGTCACATCAAGTTGACGAATGTCGAACTCAGGAGCAAATAGCGAAAACTGAGAAACAGCTCGGTCAAATCCCGAGGTAAACATTTTAATACCTTGATCCTCAAGCTCGTGAATACAAGCAGTCATCTCTCCTTTGGTCTTATCATTCTCTCTTATCTCGGCTTGAAGGGATCTGATCTGATCCTGAAGACGAGTAAATTCTCGTTCCTTCTCGTTCAACTTCGAAGCAACATCAATAGCGGCATCCTCTTTCTCCTTCATCTTAGCAGCCAAGTCAATGATAACTCCTTCCTTCTCCTTAACTAAACGCTCCAAAGCAGCAAACTTATCAGCATCAACCTGTTCGGCTCTGAGCAGCTCAGTGGTACGACCAACACACAATAGACGAGCAGCAACAACCTGGCGATAACAAACGTTACAAAAAAAAAGAAGAAAAAAAAGAAGGAAAGAAAAGGAGGCGAAAGAGAGTTTACTTGAACGTATTTTCCTAAAGCAACCCAGCACGGCGAGTGAGTACCATATCTCCAGGATATTGCGAAGCTCTATCAGAGAGCTCAGTTAGGGGAAATTGATCACTCCACAAAGAATGAGCATTCGCCCCAGGGATGAAACCATGAAGCTTGCGTTGATGGTCAAAAACAGATGATGAGACCTCGATAGCAGCCTTACCCTCCGCAGAAAGCACTTCTAATGAATCATCAGGCATATCCCTTTTTCTCTTTGAAGACACCGGTTGCGCAGCCGAAAAAGCAGCACCATCCTCACCAGCCTTGGGAAGCGCAGAAGCACTCGCACCTTTCTCCTTTTTCCTATCAAGGAAAGATTGAAGCCAAGACGAAGTCAGATGCGGAAGACGTCCTCCTGCGAACAAACACAAAACAAAGCAACATCAGTCTTCAAATGCCAAATTAACACTAAAAATACACATGTTTATTACCTATATAATTCCGCAACCCCTCCCCATCATTATCTTTTTCAAAACCCAACATCTTAGAGATCGAAAAGCATTCACCAGCAGCAAAATTCTTTACTAAAAAGTCAATAACGAAGTCCTCCTCTTCAGTCTTATAGGCCTCAAGAACTTGCATAGGCTCAGAACACCAGTAAAGCGGATATCTCTCTATCAGCTCGTCGTCGAGATAAAAAGGGTATTCCATTTCCACAGAACGGACTTTCACGAATAGGGATTTAAAGTTCTTAAAAGAAGATTTGTAAAGAAGAAATAAAGAACGCCCGAGAAAACTACTCAAACAAACCCATAAACCCTTCCGAACCCCCTTACATTGAAACAAAGAAAAGAAAACCCCAAGAGAAGGGGGATATTCAAGAAAATCCATCAAGCACTGATACGCTTTTAGAAATGCCCAAGAATTTTGGTGAGTTGGGAAGGAGCGCAGTTGAGTTAGGTTAATACGTCACATTCAAAAGAGGTAAAGGGAAACCTAACATGCAGTTCAAAGAAGTAAGGGGTATATATATAAAAATACTCCCAATCCCCTCTGCGCTCACAAACCCTATCCTCACTCGAGCAAGGGAGAAGTTCGATAGCAATGTCAAAGTCATTATTCGTCAATTTTATAGTGCGAAGCTCCCGAAGAGAGTCAGAACTACAGTACGAGAAAGCACGAGTTTTTACATCCTCATGAACCCAGTGGTAAAAATAATATTTTCTAACCTCAACAACCTTTTGCTTCTCCTTCGACTTTTCCCTCTCCATCATAGACTACAATTTCGACAAAAAACAGAGAAAGAGTAGAAGATGGAGGAAACGAAAAAAAGGAAAAATCTAACCTTTGGAAGTCATTTTGCAGTCAAAATTAGAGTAAAAAGAGTGACTTTTCGAAGAAATCCCAAGAGGCAGGAATGATAAAAACCTATTACAACCCACTAACTAAGTGGGAAAACAAAAAACAGAAACCGCTAAGTAACCAATGGTTAAAATCGGTTCAGTTACAGTCATTAAATGAAATAATGACAGCACGTTTTCCTAAAATTATGGGGAAACAACTCTTTTAAACTAATTAGTTAATCAACTTCTTTTTGAAAATGCAGTTTACAGGAATAAAGCAAACGAAGCGTTGAGTTTGGGGCTCCCTAGACCAAAAGCCGAGATATAGGCTATCTTAAAGCTCAACTTGCTAAACAACGAAACACCCGAGCAAGTCAAGCTTGGGGGCTATGTACTGCACCTTACAAAATCAGAACTAATACCCTATACCTCGGCCATGTCAGCCACGCAGAGAAGCAAGCAATCAACGGATAAACATGAAAACAACCACTACTCAAGAATCTCGACTAAAACCGAGATCCACTCCAACAGATCGCAAAACGAAATTAAATCTAAATCTATAAAACAGCAGCCCCTGGATCAAATGACCACGGTGATAACAAATCATACACATACAAGCTTCTTGTTCTTATATTGAAATATTCTCTACTAACTTGAGCGTCGGAGTCCTTTTTGTAGGTACTCCGCCCGGTTCATGTTCAAGTAAGGAGTCTTCCGTTGCAGGACAAGCCATCTCCTCCAGCAACACTCGGAATCCGACCTATAGCGCGGAGATGTGTATCCTTGCCAGAACAGTTATCATTAAACTCAATAAATTAAGAATAAAATCCCATTCTGACCCTTGACAATTTTATAAAATTTCTACCCATTTCTTAAAAAAAAATTAATATCATCGCAATCCTTATTCATCATTTTCATTGGACATTTTAGTTATTGTGTAAAATGTTTCGGCAAAACGAGGCGGCAACATTCTTACGTGTCCGTCACAGTTTTTTCGAAACCGTTTATCCCTTAATTTACTTTTTTCTTTCCAGACAATTAAAACCTCAAAGATTCTGAAACAGGACTCTTAAACCCCTATTAATTTTATATAAGATACTTAAAACCACAAACATTATAAACTTAGGTCTACATAGCACCTGTAGCTGGCTGGACTGGTTGCTACTGTCCTGATAAATTATCAGTAGCCTCAATAATTTGTGTTTCTTTCTCTGTTGTTGCTAGTTGGGATTCTTTGGAGCTCCTTTGCATATTTTGCATAATTAATAAGAGAAAAAAAATTTTTAAACGCCCTAACGATTATTTCAAAAGACAATGAAATCCTATTAGTCCTTCTATTAATATTTTCTCTCTGTATTGACAAATTCGTTTTTGTTGAGAGTTTCGTTATTTTTTAAAGATAATTGTTAATATCGTTTAATTTTTTTATATTTTTTGTTACCTTTTTTAAATACATTAACTAAATTTTCAGTGTAAAATTAATAAATATTTAGTAATTTTTAAATTATTTTAAATTATAAAAATTAAATAGAAGATATATTATAATTAAAATATCATAGAAATATATTTTAAAGAGAAATCATTAACAAAAAGACTAATCAATCACATAAAGTTAAATATTAAGAGGCGAAAAGGTTTCTTTTTTTTTGTCCGCCTCAAAGTTCTTCGAAAAAATTATCAAAAGCCGGAATGAGTATCCACCCTAATAACAATAACGTTAAAAAAGCAATGGAGTCTTGTTGAATGAATCAGAACTACTATTTCAGATATTACACTTGAGAATTCAGAATTGAGAGTCGACAGTCTCCAGTACATACTAAAGAACACAAGGGTTACACCCAATTCCATTAAATAAATTTCTAACGCAAAGCTCATTAAAGTCATATTCAACTAAAAAGATGAGAAGGGCCGTGACATGACCTCCACTTATCGTAAAAACTAGCCCATCCATGCTTACAAGGAGAGAACAAAAGCGTCACAAGCAAGCAGAGCAGCTACAACCATGTCATCAAACGCCATTCTATAGCAATGGCACCAGGAACCTTTATCAATCCTTCATCACAGACGGAGACCAGTTAGTCAAAGACCCCGCCATGGGATACATTTTCAGCAACAATCAGGCTTTGGTTTCTTCCTTAGCTGCAGCTTCTTCATCTGCAGCTTCAGCTTCCTCTTCATCGTCAGCAGCATTGAAGTTTTCGTTAAGGTAATCCTGGGCTTCATCTAGTGCTGATTCCTTTGTATCAGTAGCATACAAAATCTTCCTAATTGCTACAGACATCTGAATATAAAAGATGGAGCAAATTAAGGTTTATTTAACGATCCCTGATGTTTAAATAGTTTATGATTCCCCATTATCTTCGGTTATTTTGGATTGCTAATCAATATTTTAGGTACAGATTCAAAAGAAAAAGAGAGTAAAACTGAAAGCGGTTTCAAATACCAATACATAACACCATTATTCAACCCTATTATACCAGTGTGAAAAATACAGCTTCAATAAGGTAGAAATGGATTATGAACATTGGCATATTTAAATCAGTGGTAGAAACACAAGAAGGTATACATAGAGGTAGAAAACAATAGTGAAGTTGCAAAGTTTAACAAAAAACTTTCTCTTTGTCCAGAGATACAAACTTATAACTCAAGGAGGACTAACCATACCTTATCCACTCCACAAATCAAACAAGTCAACTATAAATGAAAGAACTTCCACAAATAAAAAATAAGAGTTAAATTGCCAATGTCAAAACTAGAAATCTTAAAGCAAGAACTTCCAATGTGAAAATTAAGTGAAAGAAAACGATTACTAAATCACAACAATGGAATATGATATATTCCTGAATCACACAGAAGTTAGACATAATCAAAAGCATACTTCAAGATGGAAAAAGCCTCTCCCCATCCAATGTGAATAAAAATAAATACCCCATAAGCTTTCATCGAAATTCTTACAGGATCATTCTCCACTTCGGCAGCTTGACAAAGAATTTCTATATCCCTTAGTTTTGCAAAGTAAAAGTCTCTTTCTTTTTCCAAGAGATCCATCGAGAGATTGAGATCAGTAACCTGAGAAATAGAAGACAGAAGATAGGTGACTTAGACAACGAAAGCATAGGAATGCGATATACTATCAGAGGCAAGCACAAAGAAAATCAACAATGTCTGCATAAAATACACACAAATAACAATTTTCCAACAACTTCTTCAGCTACATAATATCTGACTAGAATTCAGTTATGATCAAAAGCTTAAAAGAGAATTATGCTATATGTCATGTCTACTCCAATGCAAAGCTGTTGACCATTTTAGTGTGCCTCCTTGGTCACATTTCTTATTCCCAATATATCCCTAGCCACGCTAAATTAGAGAAGTTACAGAGATTAAAGGAGTAAAAGAAAAGCAAGAAAGTTGTTCACTTCAATTCAAAACACAAACTATATTAAATATTTAAATTATAATGATGTTTAGAAAAAAGTGGATTGGTAGGCACTGAATTGTAAACATCAATAAAAATACATTTCTGAATTATAAATTTATAATTGAGAAAAATAAAATGTGGATTTCTATCAATCACTAGTTCTATAATTGTCACATGCACAGAGAATGTAATGATCATACATTCATACCTGCTTAGACAATGCTTCAATTTCTGAAGAATTAGGCCCACCTGCTCCTCTGCTTGACTTTGATTGCTTGGGAACTACAGGAAAAAAAAGGCAAAAACCCAGAAAGTGAGAAGAAAAATAGAGTAACAAACCAAGGACATGCATCTCGAAAAGTGCAGCATGATTGAGGATTGAGGTCACGAAAAAGCCAACCAGAGATTCTATTGGGACCCAGCATATCGCCTGAACCAGCATTATAGATAGCACTTGTTTGTAGGTATTTTGAGCTCTTCAGAATTTTAGAATTTCCACCCTTTCCACCCTTACACCTACGCTCCACAGGATTATAATTCCTACACACAAAAGGGAAAAGTATGTGATCAAATGATACAGCACAGTACTTGAAAATATGTGCAATTGCATGTGGAAAAATTAGTTAACATATCCATTTGACAAGTGTCTTACAATAGTTTCGGGTCAAATGTCATAACTTAAGTAATCCTACAATTAATATAGAACCATTGATAACCAAAGTTCCTTAGAGGATGGTAAGGGTGAGTAGCATACTCATTCATAATGCCGCCATTCACAGAATCGCAGTATCGTTTCAGCCATTGTAGAAACTCTAAGTTGTCCAAAGGTCGACCTTTAACTAGCCTGTTAACTTCAATATGCTGCCACATGGTAGTCAACCCAGCCCATTATATGCAAACATAAATAATTCATTATGACAGTATTTTCTACTGCTAGTTTTCAACCTGAAATAAAGTAATACTCTGAAAATACATTCAACATTTAACATTCACACCCTTTTTACAAAACTAATTCAACCAATGAAATTGAGATTGAGCATCTAACATTATGAAATCATTACATCACATATGGATTTAGCCAAGCAAGATAATCATTCAAAAATGTAGTTCACAAGTAGGGTCACCATGATGACGTAAATTGAGGTATAGAAGAAAAGAGAGGGACAAAATAAATAAATAAGTAAATAAATAAATAAAGGCATTCTCACTAAAATGGATTTAGAATGTAACCACACCATTAAGTCTAATTAGAAGTCATGTTAAAACTTTACTGGTGGGATATCATACCATTGAAAGTTTGAAACCATAAACAAGAGATGATGATTTAGAAATTACAAAACTTTAGTTACAATTCCTAGCCAAGCTGTATTGAAACTTGAAAGTACTTGGTAAGTTGGTATTATATACCAAGTAGCATTCATCATTCATATACCTGGTTCGATATGTTTACAGTTAGGGGTGTTCAAATAAACCAATTTGCTATGTGAAAAAGTGATTTGGTGTGATTTTCAAAACGATTATAAACCATTTATAATGGTTTGGTACAGTTTCACATCAGTTTTCCCAAAAACCACACCATGAATACATCGAGTTACAGAAACTATTTACACGCAACATGCTTAAGAATGTGATATTGGGACAGGGAGAAACAGATACTTTATCAATTTTCAGCTTGTTGAACACTTCCTGCAGAATTTTGTAATTCTGAATCATATCATATTCTGTCTTTGCGTCAAAATTCACCTAGAATAAAAGCCCAAATTTAGAAAGTTAATCTTAAAGGGAAAAATTAAAAAATAAAATAAAAAATCAAGAGAGAAGAAAAGAATATATAAAGCAAATTCATATTTCACCTTGTGCATTGGAACAACCCCTGGATATGTCATATCCATTATCTGACATTGTACAGCTCCAGATGCAGCCTAGCCAAGAGCATAAGCACATAAACAGGCTAAAACAGGCTTATGAAATAAGCAACTGATACGATAAGACGTTAACAAATCAAGTAATTCATTATCAGTCAATCGATATTTCAAGATTCCATGCATCAAAATCCTCTTAAGCTTTAATTATTCTACCTCATTCGGAATATCATCTTAATAAAACCTCAATCCTTGCGGTTCTTGCAGAAAGAGACAAAGGTCTCTCAAAAAGTAAAGCAAACTCATTTCTGAATTTTGAGAACAAAATGAAAAGAGGAGGTTGCAGGGGCAATACTTCCTCAATGCGAGAGAGGTTAAGTTGAAGGCGGTTGTTGATCCAAGTGAGAATATCGTTTCTGCCGATATATGAAAAATAAAAAATGGATAATTGACAAGATTAAGGATAAAGGAATACGATAGTTGTGATGGGTAAAATGTCAGAACAAAGTTCACTTTTTTATTTTTGATATTGGGAAAAATATGGAATATAACAAGATTATCGGATTATAAGAGTGTGGGGCTTTTCGCGGATGGGGTGATGGCCGTGATAAAGAAATTGGACAGTCCGATTTGAAGCATAATAAATCAGTAATCGAATGATTCGATTACAAATCAGACCGATTGATTTGCGTCCGAGCCATGTATTAAGTATACATGTTGTTGAGCCTTTTATTTGTATACTCTCCAAATTGAATACCTTATTTTTCAATTTTTCACTTTTGTTCTAATTTTCATACTTTAACTTCATCTTCGCTTTTATTTTCTTCCATCGATGAAATGAAATCGGACTTTTAAAACACGTTAATTATCCAAAATTCCACATTACTAATTATCCATCTTAATTATATAAATTTTTATTTTTAAATATTTTGATTCAATTAAAATAATAGTTATAATGTTAGAGATTAAAAATTTATTATAGTAATAATATTAGATATTAGTGTAGTAATAATTTTTAAAATATTTTGATTTAACTAAAATATTAATGATAATGTTAGAGATTAGTTATTTATTACGGTGATAATATTAGAGACTAGTGTAATAATAACTTTTAATTATTTTAATTTAATTAAAATAATTTTAGAAATTAGTAGTAATAAATTATAGTAATAATGTTAGAGATTAGTGTAATAATAATTTTTATTAAGATTATAGATATATGATAATAAATTAATTATTATTATTAAAATGTGT